>NC_090726.1:200169077-200182354 GCF_036898095.1 Palaemon carinicauda
CACAAGGATGGTGAGGTTGCAGCGACCAAAGAAACTAACGAGTTTGAAGGGGACTCGAACCCCAGTCTGGCGTTCACCAGTCAGGGACGTTACCCCATCGAATTTTAACTTGCATTATGATTGCGTTAGACTTTGAGTAGGCAAAACAATGCCCTAGAGACTGACCATTTATACATATGATCAGCACCTAAGCCCCCTCTCCAACCAAGCTAAGACCAAGGAGGGCCAGGCAATGCCTGCTGATGACTTAGCAGGTAGACCTATAGGCTCCCCCAGACCCCCTATCCTTAACTCACAAGGATGGTGAGGTTGCAGCCACCAAAGAAACTCACGAGTTTGAAGGGGATTCGAACCCCAGTCTAGCGTTCACCAGTCAGGGTCGTTACCACATCGAATAACTTGGATCATGATTGCGTTAGGCTTTGCTATGGCCAAATGCCCTCTTTAGTTACGAGAAATTCTATTGAGAGTGACGTAAAATCTTTGTGGGTTGGCTTGACGCCACTGATCCCGACCATGTTGTGGACCTCTGGAACTATTGTGAATGATTTTACATTGTATGGACTAATATATTTCTTAAAAACGCGTATCTATTGCTTTTTTTATTCAACAATAACAGCAACAAATGCAGCCGTTTCTAGTCTTCTGCAGGAAAAAATCTTGAGAAATGTTTTTATTCATATCTGGGGTTTGGCTATTTTCATCACCACTCTGGCCAACTGAGGATTGGTGACAGTGGGAGATTTTTATCTGGTCGCTCACAGCAAACCTTCCTAGTATGGGTGCCCCTGACTATTATTATTATTATTATTATTATTATTATTAATTGCTAATCTACAACCCTAGTTGGAAAAGCAAGATACTATAAGCCCAGGGGCCCCAACAGGGAAGATAGCCCAGTAAGGAAAGGAAACAAAGAAAAATTAAATATAATAAAAACAGTAACAATAAAATAAATATTTCCTATATAAACTATAAATACTTTAACAAAACAAGAGGAAGAGAAATAATACAGAATAGTTTGTCCGAGTGTACCCTCAAGCAAGAGAACTCTAACCCAAGACAGTGAAAGACCGTGGTACAGAGGCTATGGCACTACCCAAGACTAGAGAACAATGGATTGATTTTGGAGTGCCCTTCTCCTAGAAGAGCTGCTTACCATAGCTAAAGAGTCTCTTCTACCCTTACCAAGAGGAAAATAGCCACTGAACAATTGCAGTGCAGTAGCTAACCCCTTGGTTGAAGAAGAATTGTTTGGTAATCTCAATTGTTGTCCGGTGTATGAGGACAGAGGAGAATCTGAAAAGAATAGGCCAGACTATTCGGTGTATGTGTAGGCAAAGGGAAAGAACCGTAACCAGAGAGAAGGATCCAGTGTAGTACAATCTGGCCAGTCAAAGGACCCCATAACTCTCTAGCGGTTGTATCTCAACTGGTGGCTGGTGCCTTGGCCAACCTACTACCTATAGTAGAGCTTTTCTGGTCATGGCGATACCCTTTCGGTACTTTAAGGTATCCGGTTCTTTGATATCTTAAACCAAACTTGGTATTAGTTCATTCGTGTCCATTTTGCTATATCTGATTCATTCCAATTGAGACAAGAACGCTAACATACATAAGCAATCATTTATTGTCTTCCCCAAGGAGGTTATGCGATCCAGTCTGTTTATTTATATGTCTTTGTCTGTAGACAGGATTACGTCAAAGCAACTACTTGATGGATTTGGACGAAATTTCCACCTCAGATAGATCTTAGGTCATGGACGACCCCATTAAATTGTGGAGATTATCTGGATTCGGACACTGATATAAAGATAACATCTATACTACTTAACGGATTTTGACGAACTTTTCATTTTGTACTATTATGAATACAATAGTTACTTAAGATATCTTAAGATTAATCATTAATAACAATATTAGAATAGGTGAGTCATGTGGCGGGCCGAGAGAAGGTTGTGACTCAAAGGCAGGTTGAAAGCAACTGAGTAATTTATTATAGAACACTCTCCTCTATATACAAAACCTCAAGGCAGCAGGAAATTTCATGTTCACAAGACAGACAATGTTACAGAGGAAAAACGCAGACATGTTTATTCTGGTTCTTTTTAGTGCGAGGGAAGAGTGAAGATACAAGCATAATATATACAAATTGAATTATGTACGATCGTGTGATACACGGTTGGTACAGTCATATATAAGCTATAAGGCATTTATGTCAGCCTGTTTAACAGAAAAGAATTTACAAAAACTCTGTACTGTAATTACTGATAATCATCATCATCATCATCATTTCAGCCTTCAAAAGTCCTTTGTTGGATGTAGGCCTTCCCCAGGTTCCTCCACAGATTTCTATTGCAAGCTATTCTGTGCCACTGTTGCTTATGTTGGTCTAAGTCATCTCGCCAGCGGGATTTTTGTCTTCCTCGGTTTCTTGTGTATCCTCGGGGTGTCCAGAAGGTTGTTCGTGATGTCCACCGGTTGTCTGTCATCCTGGCAATGTGCCCCGCCCAGTTCCATTTGAGCTTGCTAATGGTTCCAAGGATATCCATTACTTTAGTTTTTTGACGTATCCATTTAGCTGTTTTTCTATCCTTCCATGTTAGATTTAGCATAATTCTCTCATGTGCCCTCTGCATTGTTCGTAATTTAAGGGAAAGCTTTTTTGTTAGATTCCAAGTTTCGGCCCCATAGGTGACAGTGGGGAGGATACACTGATCATAGACTTTCCTTTTTAAGATGATAGGAATCTTCTTATTTTTTAACACTGTACTGGCTCTTCCAAACGCTTGCCAACCGAGGGTTATTCTTCTTTTTATTTCGCTCTCTTTACAGGCGTCATGTAGAGAGATTCGTTGTCCTAGGTAGATGTAGTGGTCCACTTCCTCAATTTGTTGGTTTTCAATTTCAAGTATGTCATCTGCATTTTCAATATATTTATTGCTCATGACTTTGGTCTTTTGGAAGTATTCTTAAATCAGAGATATCTGTGCATCCCTTACCTTTGATTTAAAAAATCGTTTCTCTTATGGCCACTGAAACAAACGACTTTGCTCTTGCCTATAACTCTGATTCCCATTTGTCTAGTGGAAACCACTTATCACTCTCTCTTTCCCAGGATCTATTGCCTGTAGGAGTTCACTAGTGTACGCAACCCGTCAAAAAGCACGGCTAAATTTTTTAGATATGCACACGCATATTCAACCTTTTCCACAAACTCCCCGTTCTTAACTAAGAATCCTCTCATCTTGGTATGATTATTTTCTCTCTCATCCCCCTACCCGAGGGACAGGGCGGGAGACCGAGTAGTTATTCGTCTGGCAATGCCGCGGAATGTTACCGGAATGAAATATTTATATTTATATATATATATATATATATATATATATATATATGTGTATATATACTGTATATGTATATATGTGTATATATATATTTTATATATATATATATATATATATATATATATATGTATATATATATATATATATATATATATATATATATATATTTATATATAAACATATATACATACATACACACACAGTCATGCTCAGCGTCATTGCTAGATGTATAACCGAGTAGTTATACGCCTGGCAATGTCGCTCATCGTGATCGGAAATATATATATATATATATATATATATATATATATATATATATATACACACAATATGTATATATAATATATATATATATATATATATATATATATATATATATATATATATATATATATATATATATATATAACCAGAAACCTGTTCCTTATTAGGTAGTGGATATTAGGCTAACTAGTCCGTCGTTACTGATAAACCTTTTACGTCCCTGCTTCCCGAATTACAAGTGACCCCAGCTCGAATAAATGGTTGGACGTAAATGTTAACTGGGTCTCCGGTGACACATTGGAAATGCCCTCGGTAAATATCGTCATGCAACGCTAAGTACCTTTATCTTGTTTTGGGTGACAGCGTTTGGATTGTTGCGATATTTATCGTCGTTGTTAAATAGTGTTGAAGATTATGTATGTGCATATATATATATATATATATATATATATATATATATATATATATATAAATAATTTATATTTATGCATATATATAATTATTTTTATGTTGTTACTGGTCTTGAGATATTTTATTTTTCCTTGTTTCCTTTCCTCGCTGGGCTATTTTCACTGTTGGGGTCCCTGGGCTTATAATAATCTGTTTTTATTATTATTATTATTATTATTATTATTATTATTACTAGCTAAGCTGCAATTAGGGTTGTAGTTTAGCAAGTAATTATAATGATGATAATAATAATTATATATATATATATATATATATATATATATATATATATATATATATATATATATATATATATATATATATATGTATATATATAAAATAGGTAAAATTAATGTTTTTTCATACAGTAGAATTGTGCTGCACGCATCCCTTGTATGAACTCTTACATGAAGGCGTTTCATTATAAATATATTGATATTAATCTACCGTACTGTACTGTACGATTTTATCATCTTGTAAAATGTGAATTCTAAAAAAATAATCATTTTAAATTTATGCTTATTATTAAAAATTTACGGAAACTTTACAACCTTTCATTCATGCTACAATCACAATAAGCAAGAGTTTTATTCTGTTTGTCGTTAAACGGTTTATGGAGCCATTGATTTTCTTCGACTTACGTTGCCGTTTTAATATATTACGTAATTGTTAATAGTTACTTATGTTATGGCAATTACACCTTGAAATGTTCTTTATAGATGTATGTGTTCCTTAAGGTTCTAATGTGAACCGTATTATATTCTACTAGTTTACGCGACCCGTCAAAAATGACGGGTAAATTTTTAGAAATGTACACATGAGATTCATTCCCCAACCACTCTATTTTTCCTATCCCTTTCCTAACTTGAAACGTTGTCACAGTTTTTGGAATGATTTATTGTGAATTTATTCTCATCATTTATTAATTTCCTTATTTCCTTTCCTCACTGGGCTATTTTTCCCTGATGGAGCCCTTGGGCTTATTGCATCTTGCTTTTCCAACTAGGGTTGTAGCTTGGCTAGTAATAATAATAATAATAATAATAATAATAATACTATGAGTACTCCCTCTTCTCTTACCCTATGCATGTGGAGAGACAGTGTGTGTATATATATATATATATATATATATATATATATATATATATATATATATATATATATATATATATTTCAAATAAGCCATATATATTAATACATTAAAGTCTGGATTCTCTTAACGACCTCGGGATCAGAGCCCAAGGCGGAACCGCCCAAAGACTATGATATCGGACCAGCGGGGATTTGAACCCTCGCCAGGATATCTGTATGCCAGTGACCATACCACTCCGCCACGAAGGAAGCTATTTTTCCCTGTTGGAACCCCTGGGCTTAAAGCATCCTCTTTTCTGACTAGGGTTGTAGCTTGGCTAATAATAATAATAATAATAATAAAAATTTATCATATATATATATATATATATATATATATATATATATATATATATATATATATATAGCCAAACACGTTCTCATTATTGATCCATTTCAACGTAATGTTTTTAACTATTTTAAACTTTGAGATTACTGATTTTACAGTTTGTTCCATTTCAAGGTGATGTTTTTATCTTTTTAAAAAGTTTCGAAACTATTGATTTCACAAAGTACGCTTATTCATCTTTCTTGCTGGATATGGCCCGAGAATTTAACTCTAGGTCTCTGTTCTTAACTCTCTCTCTCTCTCTCTCTCTCTCTCTCTCTCTCTCTCTCTCTCTCTCTCTCTCTCTCAACATCAATTCCGGTTTGCATACTTAATCCGAGCAGATGCAACTTTCACGATTTTTCACAAAACTTACTTCATCCGTTTCTCCACAGATAGATAGAAAAAGGTTTTTTATAGGAGAGAGAGAGAGAGAGAGAGAGAGAGAGAGAGAGAGAGAGAGAGAGAGAGAGAGAGAGAGAGAAATAGCATTCCTAATGGAGAATGGAGTAAATATGAAAAAGAAAGAATCATATGAAATTAAAGGTAAACCAGTGATAAAAACAGAGAGAGAGAGAGAGAGAGAGAGAGAGAGAGAGAGAGAGAGAGAGAGAGAGAGAGAGAGAGAGAGAGAAATAGCATTCCTAACGTGGAGAATGGAGTAAATATGAAAAAAAAAATCATATGAAATTAAAGGTAAACCGGTGATAAAAACAGAGAGAGAGAGAGAGAGAGAGAGAGAGAGAGAGAGAGAGAGAGAGAGAGAGAGAGAGAGAGAGAGAGAGAACATTCCTAACGTGGAGAATAGAGTAAAAATAAAAAAGAAATGAAAGAATTAGGTGAAATTAAAGATAAACCGATAACAAAAACAGAGAGAGAGAGATCTTTCATTCATTCCTCATTCAAACAGAACTGGAATAAAAGTTTAAAGATTGCTCGTGAATGGCAGACTGACCACATATACATATGAATAGTGCCCAATCCCCCTCCCCATCAAGCTAGGACCCGGGAGGGCCAGGCAGTGGCTGCTAATAACTCAGCAGGTACTCTTATAGGCTCCTCCAGAACAACCTATCCTTAGCTCATGAGAATGGTGACGTTGCAGACGCCATAAGAAACTATCGAGTTTGCACGGGTCTCGAACCCCTGGCTAAGTAGAGACGTTTCCAATAGGCTGTCTCAAACGTTTAACTGTAATGTCATCATGCAGTTTTAAATTGCAGTAAGTCAATTATTTTCAACATGCCAAAGTTATTTTTATTATACAGCTTTTAATTTTAGTATTTATATGCAAATATTTACCATTAGGGGTTGTTGTGGCCGATGTGGTAACGTCTCTGGTGATCGCCAGACTGGTGTTCGAGTCCGCTCAAACTCGTTAGTTCCTTCGGTCGCTGCAAACTTACCACCCATGAGAGCTAAGGAAGGGTGGTTTGGGGGAGCCTATAGGTCTATCTGCTGAGTCATCAGCAGCCATTGCCTGGCCTTCCTTGGTCCTAGCTTGGGTGGAGAGGGGTCTTGGGCGCTGATCATAGCCATTGTCCTGCTTGATAGGGCAATGTCACTGTCCCTTGCTTCTGCCATTCATGAGTGGCATTTAAACCTTTAAACATAACTTTTGTATTTTGTTTAGATCTAAAGTTTAAACCTCATATAGTTTAGTTCGTTCATTCAAGTAGTTGTGCAATTTCTGCTCTTAAGGAGATTAATTAATTAATTAAGGATATAATGCTAACTCTCTGGGAAAGCATTTAAAGATGCAGCTTGCTTCTTCATTCATATAATAGTGTACGCGACCGGTCATTAATGACGACTATATATTGAGATAGAATTGCAAACTCACACACATCTTCAACCCTTTCCACCCCCGCCCCCCTTTCCTCACATCTCACTGCAATGTAAATGTTCATTGGCCACTCTCCTCTTTGTAAGGGTAGAAGAGACTCTTTAGCTATGGTAAGCAGCTCTTCTAGTAGTGCCATAGCCTCTGTACCATGGTCTTCCACTGTCTTGGGTTAGAGTTCTCTTGCTTGAGGGTACACTCGGGCACACTGTTCTATCTTATATTTTATTTCTTTTCCTCTTGTTTTGTTAAAGTTTTTATTGTTTATAAAGTGATATTTATTTTAATGTTGTTGCTCTTCTTAAAATATTTTATTTTTCCTTGTTCCCTTTCCTCACTGAGCTATTTTTCCCTGTTGGAGCCCCTGGGCTTATAGCATCCTCTTTTCCAACCAGGGTTGTAGCTTTGCAAGTTATAATAATAATAATAATAATAATAATAATAATAATAATAATAATAATACAACACTTATGTTGTTGTTTTAAGACCATGATAGTTAAAGCCGTTTAAACCACGAAGACATCGTTAAGAGATTTGCGCTCTAATTGTAGACGTAATTCTGGGAGTGTAGTCGATGTTGGCAAATTTCGAAATCACTCCAGTTAAGGAACAGATTATATACTAATTAGATTAAGCTGATTAAGCTGATAAACACCCAGACAACTAGCTAATGACTCTCTCTCTCTCTCTCTCTCTCTCTCTCTCTCTCTAGCTTGAGGAAACCAACAGGAAGATGTTTCTCGGAATAACAGTTTCATGTTTCTTGAAGTTAATGTACGATGTTTTTTTAATTAACTGTAGGATGTTTTTTGATTAATTGTACGATGTTTTTTAATTAATTGTACATGTTTTGTAATTAACACTACGATAATTTTTAATTAATTGTATAATGGTTTGTAATGAACTCTACGATATTTTTTTATTAATTGTACAATGTTTTTAAATTAACTGTACTTCGTTTTTTAATTGATTGTACGATGTTTATGAATTAACTCGACGATGTTTTTGGATTAACTTTAAGATTTTTTTGAATTAATTGTACGTTGTTTTTTAATAAACTTTTAAGATGTTTTTGAATTAACTGTAAGATGTTTTTGAATTAATTGAACGATGTTTTTGGATTGACTGTAAGATGATTTCGAATTAACTAAAAGATGATTTCGAATTAACTGTAAGATGTTTTTGGATTAACTGTACGATGTTTTTGGATTGACTGTAAGATGTTTTTTGGATTAACTGAAAGATGATTTCGAATTAACTGTAAGATGTTTTTGGATTGACTGTAAGATGTTTTTGGATAAACTGAAAGATGATTTCGAATTAACTGTAAGATGTTTTTGGATTAACTGTACGATGTTTTTGGATTAACTTTACGATATTTCTTGGAATTGCTTTACGACATTTCTTGGAATAAGTGTACGATGTCTTTTGCAGAAACTGCACGACGTTTCTTAGAAATCTAAAATGCTGGATTTAATCTAAATTGTTGAAAAGGGAAATATTTTTGCTTTTTTGTTTTTAGGCTTCGGAAATTTGCTGAGAACGAATTAAGGACGAGAGAGAATAACAAGATACTTGAGTTATTAGTGTTCGGTTAAAATGGCATTTAGGAGTAGTAGTAGTAGTAGTAGTAGTAGTAGTAGTAGATAAGTAGCTAAATTGCCATGAATGTTATAAGAATTCTTGATATTTAACAAAATTCATACGTTTGAAAATGACCCAGCTGAAAAATATTATATAAATTGCTCTGAAAATTATATGAATTCTTAATGTCTTCAAATGACCCAATTGGAAAAATAATTTTTTTTTCTTAGACTATTATCCAAATTGCTATGAATGTTTTATGAATTCTTAATATGTCACAAATTTCCCACGTCTCAAAATGACCAAATTAAAAATATTATCTAAATTGCTATGGAACTTATATAAATCTTTAATATGTCACAAAATTCACACGTCTCAAAATGACCCAATCGAGAAAAATTTCCATTTTTGTCCAAACAAAAAAAGAAAAAATATATTGTCACTCATCCCTTCTCATCAACAAACTTATTTGCTCCAAACAATAATGAACAAAAAATGCATTAAGATAAAAGAGAAGAAGAAGAAGAAGAAGAAGAAGAAGAAAGAAGAAGAAGAAGAAGAAGAAGAAGAAGAAGAAGAAGAAGAACCCTCTTAATCATTCGCAAAGGTCCTAAAAAAAAACTAAAAAGAGAGAAAAAGAAAACAGGAGAATTTCATCTTAAAAAAGAAGCCTCACAATGAGCCTCCATCGTTTTGTGTAAACTGTCCCGTCAGAGTCGGTGGCAACTAAGTAAGGTTCATTCCTCTATTGGAACTATTAGGCATAAGAAGCCTTACGTAAAAAGTCAACATAGCATCTTCTTTCCTTCTTATCGGTTCATCTGTTTCCACATTTTCCCGTCTTTTGAATTAAACTTAACTTTGATAAGATCTCTGTTATAGATTTGTTTATATTTCGAGTTCTGTTCTTTTTTTTCCATGTACGTAAATAATTAATGCATTTATTCTATATTTAGTTATTTTCTTTCTTTTTTTTCTTTTTTTTCTTGTTTGAGATAAATATATCCACATTTGGATTTATTGCAAATTAACGAACGATAATCAACTTACTTTTCAATTTGGATTCTTTTATCATAATTTGGCTATTGTGGCATAACATCTCCTCTCTCTCTCCTCTCTCTCTCTCTCTCTCTCTCTCTCTCTCTCTCTCTCTCTCAGTGAAATTAATTGATCAGGTAGATAGAAAATTCAACGAACTGAATATTCGAGATAATTTTATTTTCAAAAATTACTCTCCTATTACATTATGACATCTCTCCTCTCTCTCTCTCTCTCTCTCTCTCTCTCTCTCTCTCTCTCTCCAGTGAAATTAATTTATCAGGTAGATAGAAAATTCAACGAACTGAATATTCGAGATAATTTTATTTTCAAAAATTACTCTCTTCTGTTACATTATGACATTCTCTCTCTCTCTCTCTCTCTCTCTCTCTCTCTCTCTCTCTCTCTCTCTCTCTCTCTCTCAGTAAAATTAATTAATCAGGTAGATAGAAAATTTAACGAAATGAATATTCGGGATTTCTTTTTTTTCAAAAATTACTCTCTTCTATTACATTATGACATTCTCTCTCTCTCTCTCTCTCTCTCTCTCTCTCTCTCTCTCTCTCTCTCTCTCTCTCTCTCCCAGTGAAATTAATTTATCAGGTAGATAGAAAATTCAACGAACTGAATATTCGAGATAATTTTATTTTCAAAAATTACTCTCTTCTGTTACATTATGACATTCTCTCTCTCTCTCTCTCTCTCTCTCTCTCTCTCTCTCTCTCTCTCTCTCTCTCTCTCTCTCTCTCTCTCTCAATAAAGTCAGTTTATCAGAACATCTCACTTATTAATACTTACCATTTTGAATCATCAGCCTCAAGTAGCCTAGGTAGAAAATTCAGCAATGAATATGCAAGCAATAATTTTTTTTTCTAAAATTACTCTTGTCTGTGTCTGTTCTGGTATGATTATCTCTCTCTCTCTCTCTCTCTCTCTCTCTCTCTCTCTCTCTCTCTCTCTCTCTCTCTCTCTCTCTCTCTCTCTCTCTCTCTCTCTCTCCTCGATGACTTAATCCAAATATCCATTTTATTAATACCTACCATTTTTTTAATCCTCTTCGCAGGTAGATATAAAATTCAACATTGAATTCAGCGACGAATATTAGAGAGCGCAACTTTCCCCTAAAATTCCTCTCGTCTTTCTGAAAGTGAAACAAACCGTCCATCGACGACTGTCAGCCTTTTGAAACAGTCTTGTCTCTTTGAGTTGGCGTTGAGCGACGTTATTCGAATTCGATGATATGCGAAATACCGTCGGACGCTGAGACTGGTGGTCGGGGAGGAGCTGGTGTGGGATTGGAGGCTGGAGAGTAGGGAGAGGAGAGGCTCTGGGGGCCAGTGACAGATGGGGGAATGCTGGAAGTGCGCTGGTGGGAACTGGAAACCTGGGGATAGTGAGGGAAGAGGCTGGGGGAAGAGCTGGTGGGGATTGGAAGCTTTGGATAGTGAGAGAAGAGGCTGGGGGTATAAGAGGCTGGGGGAATGCTGGAAAGGTGCTAGTGATAGCTGGAAGCTGGGGAGTAGTGAGAGGAGAGACTGGGGGAATGCTGTAGGTGTGCTGGTGGGAACTGGAAGCGGGGGATAGTGAGAATAGAGGCTGGGGAATATCGGAGGTGTGCTGGTAGGAACTGGAAGCTGGGGATAGTGAGAGAAGAGTCTGGGGGAATGCTGGAGAGGTGCTGGTGATAGCTGAAGGCTGGGGAATAGTGAGAGGAGAGGCTTGGGAGATGCTGGAGGTGTGCTGGTACGAACTGGAAGCTGGCGATAGTGAGAGGAGAGGCTGGGGGAATACTAAGGAAGAGCAAGTGGGGATTGGATTCTGGGGATAATGATAGGAGAGGCTGGGGGAATTCTTGATGGGTGATGTTGGGAACTGGAAGCTGGGGATAGTACGAGTAGAGGCGGGGGGAATGCTGGAAGTGTGCTAGTGGGAACTGGAACCTGGGTAGTTGTTAGGGGAGAGTCTGGGGGAATGCTAGGGGAAGAGCTATTGGGGATTGAGGGGTAGGAGAGAGGAAAGGCTGGGGGAATGCTAGGGGAAGAGCTGGTTGGGATTCAATGCTGGGGGTAGGGAGAGGAAAGGCTGGGGACATGCTGGGGAGAGATGGTGGCGATTGGATCCTGGTTGTAGTGAGGGGAGAACCTGGAGGATTGCTGTAAGTTTGCTTTGGGGGGAGAGATGGCGTGTATTGGATGCTGGGGTGTAGTGAGGGGAAAGTCTGGGGGAAATACTGTAGATTTGCAGGTAGAAGCATGTTGGAATGTAGGTTGCTGAGGTAGAGGGGCAAGAGGGGAGGGGAGAGCCATCTACCCCCTAGGGAGCTTTTACCCTGCATAAAGGAGAACTCATGTGTGGAATAACATCTATATATATATTTCGTCATTTCCCCTCTTGCGCACCGATAGATCAAACGCAGTGCTAAAGGGGGGAAATGCCCGCGCTTGAGATTTCAACTCTGGATCCCCTCGTTCGCATTTAAAACCAATATATATGAGAGGGGAAACAGGCGTAAATTTCATTTGGGTGCCAAAGGTCGGTGGTGGTCCCCTCGTCTGGCGGGCCCTTTGAGAGAGAGGCAGACAGACAGACAGTTCTTTTGTATCACCGAGAAAGAATGAATATTCCTACGTTTGTCTATTTGCAAAGATTAAAAAAAAAAGTAGTTAAGCCTTTGATTCCTGATGATAATTTCAGATCGGGGTCCAATTCTCTTTGTATAAATTAATATGAAAGTGTTCGGGTGAGAGAGAGAGAGAGAGAGAGAGAGAGAGAGAGAGAGAGAGAGAGAGAGAGAGAGAGAGAGGGAGAGGTGGAATACATTTGCACGTCCTTGCTGATGTAGCAGCTCTTTATATCATATGATGTGCGTATTGCATATTAGCAAAGGGTATTTAAGCAGAAAGGGAATTATCTGTATATGGTAATTCTTTATCACCATACCTTTTATGTAGCCATAGTAAATATTGCGTATATGGCAGGATTGTAAAAATGGTATGTTGTTACATTACGAGACATTAATTTACTTGAAATTAGTTAATATAATATTAGAATATATTGATACGCTTATTAAAGATCCATTTAGAATAGTTAGTGTGATTTATGGCAAACACACACACCCACAAACACAGGAACATTACGAGAAATAAATTTTTTCGAAATTAGTTCATTTACTACAAGAAAATACGCACTTTAAAAAAAAAAAAACTCCAATAAGAGTAGCCAGTGTAATTTACTTCACACAGACACATAACTTCTACCTCACACAGGGATCGAACCCAGGGCTACTATGAATATA
>NC_090726.1:200182854-200197854 GCF_036898095.1 Palaemon carinicauda
AAATTACTCTCTTCTATTACATTATGACATTCTCTCTCTCTCTCTCTCTCTCTCTCTCTCTCTCTCTCTCTCTCCCAGTGAAATTAATTTATCAGGTAGATAGAAAATTCAACGAACTGAATATTCGAGATAATTTTATTTTCAAAAATTACTCTCTTCTGTTACATTATGACATTCTCTCTCTCTCTCTCTCTCTCTCTCTCTCTCTCTCTCTCTCTCTCAATAAAGTCAGTTTATCAGAACATCTCACTTATTAATACTTACCATTTTGAATCATCAGCCTCAAGTAGCCTAGGTAGAAAATTCAGCAATGAATATGCAAGCAATAATTTTTTTTTCTAAAATTACTCTTGTCTGTGTCTGTTCTGGTATGATTATCTCTCTCTCTCTCTCTCTCTCTCTCTCTCTCTCTCTCTCCTCGATGACTTAATCCAAATATCCATTTTATTAATACCTACCATTTTTTTAATCCTCTTCGCAGGTAGATATAAAATTCAACATTGAATTCAGCGACGAATATTAGAGAGCGCAACTTTCCCCTAAAATTCCTCTCGTCTTTCTGAAAGTGAAACAAACCGTCCATCGACGACTGTCAGCCTTTTGAAACAGTCTTGTCTCTTTGAGTTGGCGTTGAGCGACGTTATTCGAATTCGATGATATGCGAAATACCGTCGGACGCTGAGACTGGTGGTCGGGGAGGAGCTGGTGTGGGATTGGAGGCTGGAGAGTAGGGAGAGGAGAGGCTCTGGGGGCCAGTGACAGATGGGGGAATGCTGGAAGTGCGCTGGTGGGAACTGGAAACCTGGGGATAGTGAGGGAAGAGGCTGGGGGAAGAGCTGGTGGGGATTGGAAGCTTTGGATAGTGAGAGAAGAGGCTGGGGGTATAAGAGGCTGGGGGAATGCTGGAAAGGTGCTAGTGATAGCTGGAAGCTGGGGAGTAGTGAGAGGAGAGACTGGGGGAATGCTGTAGGTGTGCTGGTGGGAACTGGAAGCGGGGGATAGTGAGAATAGAGGCTGGGGAATATCGGAGGTGTGCTGGTAGGAACTGGAAGCTGGGGATAGTGAGAGAAGAGTCTGGGGGAATGCTGGAGAGGTGCTGGTGATAGCTGAAGGCTGGGGAATAGTGAGAGGAGAGGCTTGGGAGATGCTGGAGGTGTGCTGGTACGAACTGGAAGCTGGCGATAGTGAGAGGAGAGGCTGGGGGAATACTAAGGAAGAGCAAGTGGGGATTGGATTCTGGGGATAATGATAGGAGAGGCTGGGGGAATTCTTGATGGGTGATGTTGGGAACTGGAAGCTGGGGATAGTACGAGTAGAGGCGGGGGGAATGCTGGAAGTGTGCTAGTGGGAACTGGAACCTGGGTAGTTGTTAGGGGAGAGTCTGGGGGAATGCTAGGGGAAGAGCTATTGGGGATTGAGGGGTAGGAGAGAGGAAAGGCTGGGGGAATGCTAGGGGAAGAGCTGGTTGGGATTCAATGCTGGGGGTAGGGGAGAGGAAAGGCTGGGGACATGCTGGGGGAGAGATGGTGGCGATTGGATCCTGGTTGTAGTGAGGGGAGAACCTGGAGGATTGCTGTAAGTTTGCTTTGGGGGGAGAGATGGCGTGTATTGGATGCTGGGGTGTAGTGAGGGGAAAGTCTGGGGGAAATACTGTAGATTTGCAGGTAGAAGCATGTTGGAATGTAGGTTGCTGAGGTAGAGGGGCAAGAGGGGAGGGGAGAGCCATCTACCCCCTAGGGAGCTTTTACCCTGCATAAAGGAGAACTCATGTGTGGAATAACATCTATATATATATATTTCGTCATTTCCCCTCTTGCGCACCGATAGATCAAACGCAGTGCTAAAGGGGGGAAATGCCCGCGCTTGAGATTTCAACTCTGGATCCCCTCGTTCGCATTTAAAACCAATATATATGAGAGGGGAAACAGGCGTAAATTTCATTTGGGTGCCAAAGGTCGTGGTGGTCCCCTCGTCTGGCGGGCCCTTTGAGAGAGAGGCAGACAGACAGACAGTTCTTTTGTATCACCGAGAAAGAATGAATATTCCTACGTTTGTCTATTTGCAAAGATTAAAAAAAAAGTAGTTAAGCCTTTGATTCCTGATGATAATTTCAGATCGGGGTCCAATTCTCTTTGTATAAATTAATATGAAAGTGTTCGGGTGAGAGAGAGAGAGAGAGAGAGAGAGAGAGAGAGAGAGGTGGAATACATTTGCACGTCCTTGCTGATGTAGCAGCTCTTTGTATCATATGATGTGCGTGTTGCATAATAGCAAAGGGTATTTAAGCAGAAAGGGAATTATCTGTATATGGTAATTCTTTATCACCATACCTTTTATGTAGCCAAAGTAAATATTGCGTATATGGCAGGATTGTAAAAATGGTATGTTGTTACATTACGAGGCATTTATTTACTTAAAATTATTTAATTCAATTTAAGAATGTATTGATACACTCATTAAAAAAAATCCATTAATAATAGTTAATGTAATATATTGCAAACACACACACAAACCCAGGAACATTACGAGAAATTAAATATTTTGAAATTAGTTCATTTACTACAAGAAAATACGCACTTTACAAAAAAAAAAAAAAAATATAATAGTTAATGTAATTTATTGCAAACACACACACACCCACAAACACAGGAACATTACGAGAAATTAATTTTCTTGAAATTAGTTAATTTACTACAAGAAAATACGCACTTAAAAAAAAAATGATAGTTGATGTAATTTATTGCAAACACACACACACACACACACACACACACACAAACCCAGGAACATTACGAGAAATTAAATTTTTTGAAATTAGTTCATTTACTACAAGAAAATACGCACTTTCAAAAAAAAAAAAAAAAAAAAAAAAAACTCCAATAAGAGTAGTCAGTGTAATTTATTTCACACAAACACAGAACTTCTACCTCACACAGGGATCGAACCCAAGGCTACTGTGTTGATATATAGGGCTGAACATTACACGGTATCTCGATGAAAGTGTGGCGGATATTGATTGGCAGAGCAAAATAGACACCAGAAAAAAGAATGCAGAAAGGGTGCTTTGATCGAGTGCTTGTAACGAAGCAGTTATTTGAGAAGTTTGAGAGTAAAGGGAACCTAAATGAAGCTTATGATGGCATCCAGAGAAGCTATTTGCAGGGTGTTGAGAAGGGGATGGTACGGGAGATGAATTGTTTTATGCAAAGCGATGTTTTTATTATTATTAATATTATTATTATTATTATTATTATTATTATTAGTAGTAGTAGTAGTAGTAGTAGTAGTAGTAGTAGTAGTAGTAGTAGTAGTATTGTTATCCTTATTACTTGCTAAGCTATAAAAAGCAGGATGCTACAAGCCCAAGGGCTCCAACAGGGATAATAGTACACTGAGGAGAGGAAACAGCTAGAATAGTGTGTTTGAGTGAACCTCAAGCAAGAGAAATTATTATCATCATTATTATTATTAGTAGTAGTAGTACTAGTAATAGTAGTAGTAGTAGTAGTAGTAGTATTGTTATCCTTATTATTGCTAAGCTATAACCTTGGTTAAAAAAGCAGGATGCTACAAGCCCAAGGGCTCCAACAGGGAAAGTAGCCCAGTGAGGAGAGGAAACAGCTAGAATAGTGTGTGTGAGTGTACCTCAAGCAAGAGAAATCTAACCCAAAAACAGTGGAAGACTATGGTACATAGGCTATGGGACTACCCAAGACTAGTGAACAATGGTTTGATTTGGGAGTGTCCCCCCAGAAGAGCTGCATACCATAGATAAAGTTCTCTTCTATCCTTACACGGTGGAAAGTAGCCACTGAACAATTTCGATGTACAATGAAAGTGGTATATTGACGGCAGAGTTCACTGGTTGGTGTGGAAGCTCTTCTCTCTCACCTTCATCCCTACGTTAAGGGGTCGGTTGCCTGATGCGCCCTCTGATAGTATCAGGCATGGTTTATAATTGGGCAGAGGGATTTTACGATCGTAAGCCGTTGCAGTCATCAGCCATAGTTATTAGCGGTGGCCCCTAACCTTTGATTAGATATTCCAACTGTAAGGCAATAGTTTCCACAGTTACTGGCAGTGGGCATTGCCTATTTGCTTAAAAGCAGGACTACAAGGCAGCAGCTGTCCTTTTAGTCGCTTTCTACGACGGCAGGACCTATGATCTCAGTATTCCTACATCCTTACCACAGGGCAAGGTTCCTGTTGAAGCTGGCTGATACAAATGTGTCTGATGTCTCCCTAAGTGGTCAACATCTTTATTCATTTAGTATTGCAATAAATCAGAACAATAATGTTAAAGAAAGGTGTAGATTTTTATGTAAATAAGTAATAAGTGGAGTAGTGGAGAGAGGCTTTAAAAACAGTTTCATGAGTTTTAAAGCATTTGCAAGAAGAGGAAGTTAGTAAACGTCAGCCAGAGTAAGGTTTAGAAATTTAAAAGGAGACATGAAATATATAGCCATGAATGTTAATAGAAATGACTGAGGAAGGGAAGATGATGATTCATGATAAAGTTTGGGAGTAAATATAAAGGATGATGTCTGGATGAGAGGAGAGGTGAATCACAGAAGAAAGAGAGGAGTGTGTCTGCAAATAATTGACAAGACTTGAATGATTTATGATAGCGAAGTTCGAATGCCTAACGGGTCATGAACGATATGAAGGGGGCCAATGCTATTGACATGAACTAAATATGTATTGAAGTTAAGTAGAGGCAAAAGGATAGATCATTGTATTTTGATATGGTCTGGTAATGTGGCGAAAAAGGAAGACTATGGGTTAAAAAGGAGTCGTTGCTATTGGTATGATCGTGTATTAAAGGTTAATAAGGGTAAAAGGATGGATTAGTGCATCTATAGATGGTCTGGTAATGTGGCGAGAAAGGAAGACGATGGGTTGAAAGGGTGTCGATACTTTTGGTGTGACCTGTTTGTGTATTAAAGATTAATAACGGTAAAAGGATGGACCAGTGTATTTTGAGGTGGTCAGGTAATGTGGCGAGAAAGGAAGACAATGGTCTAATAATACGTTCAAGAAGGAAGTAAAAGATTCCGTTTTAGAAGGATGAAAAAGATGCCGACCATGTCGTTTGATAGATTACCTGAAAGATGAAGTGTTCGCTACAGTGAACCCTTTTTTTTGTGCTGTAGGCATAATCCGTTGATCTTATCGGCGTCCCATAGGCTCCTAGCGCTCTACTATCATTCTTTTCGCTTACATTTTTCCAGATATTATTTCTGGGAGCAGCTTCTTCTTCTTTAGATTGGCCGGAGCTTCTCTCCGGACAGGGGCTTTTGACGGTGCGTCTAGCCCCTAGGTGGTTGGGGTGCAGCTGAATTGCATTCCGGGCCTAGTGCTAGAACGTATGACTCATTAGAGAGACTTAAAAGAGCGACAGTTCGTTTAATATATAGAATGGTGACGTATATGTATGAGGAATCACATTGTTAGTAACAAGGTGGCATTTTTACTTGGCCAACATCTTTTGCATTTCAAAAGTCCAACCTTGCAGCAAATGTTATGTTGAACAGGATGATATAAGTCTCTTTTTATAGTTTATATACAAAAGATCTGGTTTTTTTTAATGTTACTGTTCATAAAATATTTTATGTTAATAGTTCATTACCTCTTCATATAGTTTATTTATATCTTTATTTAGTTTCCTCTCTGCTATTTTTCCTTGTTGGGCCCCTTCGATTTATAGCATCCTGCTTTTCCATCTAGGGTTGTAGCTTAGCTAGTAATAATAATAATAACAACAACAATAATAATAATAATAATAATAATAATAATAATAATAATGATAATAATAATAATGGTGATGATGATGATGATGATGATGATAATATACCTGTGTGGTTTACCACAATTTATATCTAGTGATAATGCATGAGGAAAAGCATGGGATTTAATCTTCCGTGGGATGAAAGGAGGCTGTACAGCAGAATATGTCATAGAGATCCTACGTGGTTAAATAGTATTCACGAACACAGATTTGAATAAGAATAACCATCAGATATTAAGATAGTCATTCATTCAGAATAGATGAATGAAGAAAATTCACAAAGGAGAGACGCAAATACGGACGATTACTAGACGTAATAAAACATGAGAGAAAGTGGTTTAATGAGAGATTTTGAGAGAATGTGATGTAATGCGAGATGGAAGTAATGATGAAATATGTAAATGAGTTGTTGAGGGAAGATTATGAGGCTTGTAATTATGAGACTTAATGAGTTCAGGTGCTTAATCAAGCTGGACATGGAAGATTTTAAAGAAGAGTAACGAGATATGCTTGGAAAATAGGATGAATAATGTCAAAGAAAGTCTCATGGCTCATAATGGTATTGTGCATATATACTGTATATATATATATATATATATATATATGAAATATTCATTTTAATATTGTTACTATTGTTGAAATATTTTATTTTTCTTTATTTTCTTTCCTCACTGAACTATTTTCCCTGTTAGGGCCCCTGGGCTTATATCATCGTGCTTTTCCAACTAGGGTTGTAGCTTAACATTTAATAATAATATATATATATATATATATATATATATATATTTATATATATATACACAGTATATATATGTGTGTGTAAATATATATATATATATATATATGTATGTGTGTGTATAAATATATTAAAACACGTAATTTTAATAGGAAACTCCGTAAAAATATACGGTTCTAAGCCGTATTTCAGGAAAATGTAGGCGACCGTAATTTCACTATACTTTGTTGTTATATTTTACGGGTTGGTGACCGTAATATCACTCCTTTACGACAATAGATCCGTTTTTAAAACGGTAAAAATCTTGGAATAAATGTTGCCAGGCATTTGCCGTTTTTATACTATATATATATATATATATATATACATATATATATATATATATATAATCTCCCTTTCTGTGTGTGTATACCTTAACTTGTGAAAGGGTTTGTGTATCGTCATGATCGGCAAAGATATACGAGTCATTGACACCCATACTAGGTTGGTTTGCGGTGAGCGATGAGACAAAAGTCTCCTACCATCACCAACCCGCACTGACCAGCATGTTGATGAAAACTGGCCAAACCCTAAACATGAATAAGGGCATGTCTAGGCTTTTGTTCTGCAGGGGACTAGTAACGGCTGCATTTGTTGTTATGCTGTGTGTATATATATATATATATGTATATATATATATATATATATACAAACATACACAGTATAACAAATGCAGCCATATATATATATATATATATATGTATATGTATATATATACGTATATATATACGTGTATATATATACGTGTATATATATATATATATATATGTATATATATATATATATATATATACACACACACACAAAAACTTTTGGATCCTTTGACTAACATCCTTCCGTAGGAGGCTAAGACGGGGACTGTGGTAGTCACAAAGCGCATTCTACCTAAACGTCACAAAGCACATTCTATCAAAAAGTCACAGAGTGCATTCTACCTAAAAGTCGTAAAGCGCATTCTACCTAAAATTCACAAAGCGCATTCTACCTAAAATTCACAAAGCGCATTCTTCCTAAAATGCACAAAGCGCATTATACCTAAAAGTCACGAAACGCATTCTACCTAACAGTCACAAAGCGCATTCTACCTAAAATGCACAAAGCGCATTCTACCTAAAATGCACAAAGCGCATTCTACCTAACAGTCACAAAGGGCATTCTACCTGAAAGACACAAAGCGCATTTTACCTAACAGTCACAAAGCGCATTCTACCTAACAGTCACAAAGCACAATCTACCTAAAATGCACAAAGCGCATTCTACCTAACAGTCACAAAGGGCATTCTACCTAAAAGACACAAAGCGCATTTTACCTAACAGTCACAAAGTGCATTCTACCTAAAAGTCACAAAGCGCATTCTACCTAAAAGTCACGAAACGTACTCTCCCTAAAAGTCACAAGGCGCTTTCTACCCAAAAGTCACAAAGCGCATTCTACCTAAAAGTCACAAAGCGTATTCTACCTAAGCGGGAGCCATATCTCCGAACCATTTCCACAAGCGCCAGCTTCGTTCCCATTTAGGAGACATTATTGGAAGGTCAAATGCGCTCACCAAATTGAATTTCCGATACTGACGCTGATTTTGTTTTTCTCCGGTTATTTCCCTCTTCAATTGCTCTGTTTGCGTTCTTGATTTCGTTTCCTTTTCGAGGTTTTTTATTTATTTATTTATTTTTTTTTTTTTTCTCGAAGGAAGAATAGAGAAGAGTTAGGATGAAATGCTGACTCGCTAATGCTTATTATTATTGTTGTTGTTGTTGTTATTATTATTATTATTATTATTATTATTATTATTATTATTGTTATTATTATTATTATAAGCTAAGCTCTAACCCTAGTTGAAAAAAAAACAAGATGCCATTAAGCCCAAGTGCTCCAACAGAGAAAAACAGCCCAGCGAGGAAAGAAAATAAGGAAATAAATATACTACAAGAGAAGAAAAATCAATCAAAATAAAATATTTTACGAACCGTAAAAAACATTAAATCAGATCCTTCTCGTATAAACTATAAAAACTTCAAAACAACAAGAGGAAGAGAAGTGAGAGAGAGAGAGAGAGAGAGAGAGAGAGAGAGAGAGAGAGAGAGAGAAACTAAACGGTTCAAAGCCAGTAGAAGAGACTCGTTAGCGATGGTAAGCAGCTCCTCTAGGAGGACACTCCAAAATCAAACCATTGTTCTTCAGTCTTGGGTAGTGCCATAACCTCTGTACCATGGTCTTCCACTGTCTTGGGTTAGAGTTCTCTTGCTTGAGGGTACACTCGAGAACACTCCTCTATCTTAATTTTCTTCCTCTTTTTTTTTTTTTTTTTTTAAGTTATTTATAGATTAGCCTATATAGGAGATATTTATTTTAGTGTTGATGCTCTTCCTAACATATTTTGTTTTCCTTTTTTTCCTTTCCTCACTGGACTATTTTCCTTGTTGGAGTCACTGGGCTTATAGCATCCTGCTTTTCCAGCTAGGGTTGTAGCTTAGCAAGTAATAATAATAATTGTTTTCTTATTCAAATATTTATCTACAACAGCAATCTTAAGCAATCGTTATAGCCAGAGCTATGTTGATTCCTTATCATTACAAATTCTTTTCTCGTTTAAATATCACAAAGTAATCACTTTTATAAATAGTTTATTTTTAGTGGGATATTGAAATGAAAAGAGAAATCTTCATTATTTATATATGAAATATTTATTTTAATGTTAATGTTCTTAGAATATTTTATTTCAATTCTATATCCTGGTTTCCTTTCCGTACTGGGCTATTTTCACTGTTGAATCCCCTGGGCTTATAGCATCCTGCTTTTCCAACTAGTTTTGTAGCTTGGCAAGTAATAATAATAATCATAATAGTGTATGCGACCCGTAAAAAATGACGGCTAAATATTTAGATAGGTATACACACGCACCCTCATCTCACCCGGGTTTGACTACCCCCTCCCCCTACCCGAGGGACAGAGAGTGCTAAGCTTGACAAGAAAGAAGTTTGTGCATATATATATATATATATATATATATACACTGTATATATATATATACTGTATATATATATATGTATATATATTTATATATATATATGTATATATATATATATATATATACAGTATATGCTGGACGCACACACACACATATATATATATATATATATATTTATATATGGGTGTATATGCTGTACGCATATATATATATATATATATGTATATAAATTTATATATATGTATATTTGTGTGTGTATATATATGCTGTACGCATATATATATATATATATATACTGTGTATATATATATATATATACTGTGTATATATATATATATATATGTATATATATATATATATATATAAAGCCAGACTCTTGCCCCACTTATAGGAAAGATTGATATTGGTGTTTTTCATATTATTTTTGTTGTTGTTTTTGCTGTTGTTATTTTTGTTGTTTCTTCAATTAGCATCTCTTTAAGAGAACACTTTATCTGAAAAATGACCTGAAAAAACCATTACGTAGATGGAGTCATATACACTACTAATTGATATACAATTAACGTCAATATATATAAGACCAATATCTATTTTAAGAGACTAATAGGTGCTGCTCTAATGACTTTCCCCCTTAATGACTGTGCGACACCCACTTTTTCTCCTTTTAAATTCCTTCCTGCTCCTTAACGAGCCGGAAGATTACCTGAGAGAGAGAGAGAGAGAGAGAGAGAGAGAGAGTCTTGGAGGATTTAAAAGCGTAAAGCAATAAAACCTATTATGTTTGAGAGAGAGAGAGAGAGAGAGAGAGAGAGAGAGAGCGAGTGTGTGTGTGTGTGTGTCTTCAAGGATTCCAGAAGCGTAAAGCAGTAGAACCTAGAGAGAGAGAGAGAGAGAGAGAGAGAGAGAGAGAGAGAACGTCTTCGAGGATTTAAAAGCGTAAAGCAATAAAACCTATTGTGAGAGAGAGAGAGAGAGAGAGAGAGAGAGAGAGATTCTTCAGGGGTTTCAAAAGCTTAAAGCATTAAAAACTATTATGTTTGTGTGAGAGAGAGAGAGAGAGAGAGAGAGAGAGAGAGACGTCTTCCAGGATTTAAAAGCGTAAAGCAATAAAACCTATTGTGAGAGAGAGAGAGAGAGAGAGAGAGAGAGAGAGAGATTCTTCAAGGGTTTCAAAAGCTTAAAGCATTAAAAACTATTATGTTTGTGTGAGAGAGAGAGAGAGAGAGAGAGAGAGGGAGAGAGAGCCTTATTGCCTTATTTTTTGTTGTTCCCCCAGGTCCCTCAGTGTGAGGCACCTCGTATATCCACCAGAGAGTTGCTAATGCATCTTCCGGTGTATTTTGCATCTTCCAGTCTTGGATGGTCTGGGATGCATCTTAGGTATTTATCGAGCTTATTCTTAAACACATCTACGCTCACTCCTGATATGTTTCTTAGATGAGCTGGCAGCACATTAAATAGTCGCTGCATTATCGATGCTGGTGCGTAGTGGATTAATGTCCTGTGCGCCTTTCTCAGTTTACCTGGAATGCTTTTTGGCACTATTAATCTACCTCGGCTTGCTCTTTCTGATATTTTAAGCTCCATGATGTTTTCAGCAATTCCTTCTATTTGCTTCCATGCTTGTATTATCATGTAGCGTTCTCTTCTCCTTTCTAGACTGTATAGTTTTAAAAATTGCAGTCTTTCCCAGTAGTCAAGGTCCTTAACTTCTTCTATTCTAGCAGTATAGGACCTTTGTACACTCTCTATTTGCGCAATATCCTTTTGGTAGTGTGGGTACCATATCACATTGCAGTACTCGAGTGTACTACGCACATAAGTTTTGTAAAGCATAATCATGTGTTCAGCTTTTCTTGTTTTAAAGTGTCTGAATAACATTCCCATTTTTGCTTTACATTTAGCCAACAGTGTTGCTATTTGGTCGTTGCATAACATATTCCTATTTAAAATTACACCAAGGTCTTTAATTGCTTCCTTGTTTGTGATTGTCTCATTATTAGGTCCCTTGTATGCATACACCATTCCTTCTCTGTTTCCATAATTTATTGATTCGAATTTATCGGAGTTAAATACCATCCTATTTATCTCCGCCCATTCATATATTTTGTTTAGATCTCTTTGTAGTGAGTTCCTATCTTCATCACAAGTAATTTCTCTACTTATTCTTGTGTCATCGGCGAAACTTCTCACTACGGAGTTTTCAACATCACAGTCTATGTCTGAGATCATAATAACAAATATCAGTGCAGCTAATACCGTACCTTGGGGCACACCAGATATTACCTGGGCTTCATCTGATTTCTCGTCATTTGCAACCACTATCTGTTTTCTGTTTTGCAGGAATTCTTTTACCCATTTTCCTATCTTTCCCACAATATTATGCTTTCTCATTTTTTTCTCCAATATGTTATGGTCTACCTTGTCAAAGGCTTTTGCAAAATCTAGATAGATCACATCTGTGTCTTTTTCATTTATCATATTATTGTATATGTTTTCATAGTGTGCTATCAGTTGGGTCTGTGTACTTTTTCCAGGTACGAAACCGTGTTGACCCATATTAAACAAATTATTTTTGACCAAATGGTTCATTATTTTCTTTTTTATTACCCTCTCATACACTTTCATAATATGTGATGTTAGACTAACAGGTCTATAATTGCTTGCCTCTAGTCTTGATCCACTTTTGAAGATAGGGGTTATATAAGCTAATTTATGTTTAACATATATCTCGCTCATATCTACACTCTGTCTTAGCAGTATTGCAAGCGGCTTCGCGATAGTGTTAGCAGTTTTTTTTAACAAAATCGCTGGAACTCCATCTGGTCCGGCTGCCGATCCATTTTTAATTTCGTTTATAGCCGTGACAATATCTGCTTCATTAAAATCTATATCCGTTAGATATTCAACATTTTCTTCTCTCATTTCTGTTTCATTATTCTCATTCGCAATTCTTGGCGTGAACTCACTCTTATATTTTTCTGCTAATATGTTGCATATTTCCTTTTTTTCATTCGTTAGCCGTCCTTCAATTCTTAGAGGGCCTTTTTCTATTCTCCTTTTATTCATCTTTTTTGCATAGGAGTAAAGTACTTTGGGGTTTCTTTTTATATTTTGAAGTGTCCTTTCTTCTAAGTCCCTTTTTTCATTTTCTTTCGACTGTATAATCTTTTGTTCTGCATTTTCTATCTTACATTTTATTTCCCTCATTTTCCACACATTTTTTTCTTTTGCAAGATTTTTCTTCCACTTTCTAATTTTCTGAAATAAGATCCTTCTGTCTCTTGGTATGCACGTCTTTTGTTTATTGTTTTTTTTCGGTACATATTTTTCAACAATTTTCTCCAGTATTTTGTACAGTATGTCCGTATTTACCTGTATATTATCACTTATAAATACATTTTTCCATTCTTTATTCAGTTCTTCATTTATTTCTGACCATTTTATATTCTTACTGTAAAAATTATATTTTCCATATCCTTCCCAAAGTTTTGTGCTTTTATTAATTCTGTGATCACTTGCTTTGGAATGAACTATCAATTCTATGACATTGTGGTCTGAAATTCCCGTGTTATACACTATTATTTCTTTAACATAATTCACCTCATTCACAAATACTAGATCTAGTACATTTTCCTTTCTTGTTGGAATGTGGTTTATTTGTTGCATATTATGTTCTAATAGCATATCTTGAAGCTTTTCAAATTGCCTCTTATCTTCTGCTCTACTATTACTCTCTTTTTTATATGTATACATACAACCACTTTCTTCTATCCGTTCTTTCCAATCCACGAAAGGAAAGTTAAAATCTCCGGATAGGAGTATATTCCAGTCTTTATGGTTTCTACATATATCATCTATTTTTTCTAATATTATGTCAAACTCCTTAGTATTTGGGGGTCTGTAAACTACAATATTCACTAGTTTTTCAAATTCAAATTCTACCGCAATCAATTCACATTCTGTGTTGCTGTATTTTTCACAGACTTTTCCTTGATTTATGTCTCTTCCATATATTGCGGTTCCCCCTTGATTCCTATTTTTTCTGTCTGATCTATAAGTTTGGAAACCCTTTATCTGGTCATCACTGCCAGTCTCTTGGGAATACCATGTTTCACTTATATTTAATATATCTATTTTTTTCAATTTGGGTTAGTTCTTCTAGGAACTCTATTTTCCTTTTAGAGTTACTCGTGACTAAACCCTGTGCATTCATCACTATTATGGTTTGTGTTTCATTTCCATTATTTAATATTGGTAATAATATGGATTCTCCCATGCTTCCTTCCTGTTCTGATATGATGTTCTTTTCTTCATTTCTCGGAATTCTGCCATTAAAAAATCCAACTTTTCCATAATATTTGTTCTTTCGCCTTCATACTTATTTTTGTGTGTAAACCTGCAATTATCCCCATATCTGCACCAACCCCTGGCATTATATATGCATTCTTTGTAGTTGGGCTCTATTTGTGGAGATTTAGGTTGAAAGGCCTTTTTTGGTGCATAGTGCGGTATATACGCGGGCTGCTTTTTTGTTTCTTTTTTTTGTTTCATTTTTGTTTTTCTTTTCAGTTTGCTGAGTTTTCTTACTCTCATTCATAGTTGCAGGATGCATATATCGACATTTTTTGTTGAAACTGCATCCTTTTCCTTCGAGGATTTAAAAGCGTAAAGCAAAAAAACCTATCATGTTTGTGTGAGAGAGAGAGAGAGAGAGAGAGAGAGAGAGAGAGAGAGAGTCTTCGAGGATTGAAAAGCGTAAAGCATTAAAACACTTAAGTTTGTGAGAGAGAGAGAGAGAGAGAGAGAGAGAGAGAGATTCTTCAAGGGTTTCAAAAGCTTAAGGCAATAAAACCTATTATGATTGTGAGAGAGAGATGATTGTGAGAGAGAGAGAGAGAGAGAGAGAGAGAGAGAGAATGTCTTCGAGGATTTAATAGCGTAAAGCAATAAAACCTATTGTGTGTGAGAGAGAGAGAGGAGAGAGAGAGAGAGGGGGGGGGGGCGTAGGCTAACGATAGGACAATTATATAAGACCATCTACCTTTTCTACCTTTTGGAATCATTCCACTCACATAGGCACTAATTATATCAAGTAAAGAAGATAAAGATTAATGAGAGAGAGAGAGAGAGAGAGAGAGAGAGAGAGAGAGAGAGAGAGAGATGCAATTAACGCCCTAATTACCAATGGTGCTTAAGTGCTAAATTGGTGTGAAACGATGGCGAACAGGTCATTAGGTCGCTTTGCTCTTGCCAGTGTTGTCTGATGGACATTGAAATCGTGATAGACAAAAATATTATTTTTTTTTTCTTTTACATTTCTGGAAATGTTTTTCATTTATTTCATAGATATATTTTTCATATATTTTTTTTTAGATAAAAATATTGTTTTTTGGCAATTACATTTCTGGAAATGTTCATATAGTTCAATGATATATTTTTATGAAAAAAAGAATTCTTTTAATTTA
>NC_090726.1:200202854-200222854 GCF_036898095.1 Palaemon carinicauda
TACAGCAAGCTTCATTACGATTGAAATTGTGGCCAGGAAGCTGTTCCCAAACACACACACACACACACACACACATACACACACACACACACACATACACACACGAATAAAAACACAAACAGGGGCGAAATCATAACCTCCACCCATCTTCGTTGGCAGAGATAATAACTCTACAAATATCATGTTTATAATTTCATGGATTTGCAAACTCATAATCTTCTTATTTTCTGTAATTAATTTGTAATGAATCTCTTGGTCTTTGAAAAGTGAAATATGGCGCAATATTCTTAATAATATCAGATTTTGGATAATTACCGAATCCTGAAATGGAGAAGAACTCATTGTGTGGATATGGGTTGGATAAATTGGATTGTCTGGATAACGATAAATTCGTCTGTTTTTTTTTTTTTTTTTTTTTTTTTTTTCGGTCGAGATATCTTTATCCTTTGAAGAGATACAGTATTTTTTTTCATCCTTCGAAGAGATACAGTAATTAATTCAATATATTTTTGGTGTTGTTATTGTGCGTTCCTTAATGTGATAATAACTAAATAGAACTCTACTTAATACATTTTATATCTTTGATGTAAATCATATTTGTTAAGAATTTATAATCATTTGTCTCCTGTCAATATTTACATCTAGAATTTTCCCAAGAACATTAATATTCTTGTTGTAGAGATGGTAAAACATTGCAGGGAAGAGAAACTCCATAAATTTTATGCATTCATAATACCATCTAAAAAAGAAATGAATATAGTATTTCTGTAACATTTTACTGACCTATTACCGAGACTTCACTGAAGTGCCACTCGAGTGTCAGTAATAGTTAATAAAACATCACTGACAAGAGAAACACTATGAAAGAACATCTACACATCCATTATACCGTCCCCTAAGAAAAATCATTGTAACATTCTGTAGCATTTTCACTGACCTATTACCGAGACTTCACTCAAGTGCCACTCGAGCGCCAGTGATAGAGTTAATAAAACATCACTGACAAGAAAAACACTATGAAAAAACATTTACACATCCATTATAACATCCTCTTTAAAAATAGAAAAAAATGATTAACATTCAGTAGCATTTTCACTGACCTATTACCGAGACTTCACTCAAGTGCCACTCGAGTGCCAGTAATAGAGTTAATAAAACATTACTGACAAAGAAACACTATGAAAGAACATTCACACATCCATTATACCATCCCCTTTAAAAAAATCATTGTAACATTCTGTAGAATTTTCACTGACCTATTACCAAGACTTCACTCGAGTGCCACTCGAGTGCCAGAAATAGAATTAATAAAACATAAATAACGAGAAACTATTAAAGGACATTTACACATCCATTATACCATCCCCTTAAAACAAAATCATTGTAACATTCTGTAGCATTTTCACTGACCTATTACCAAGACTTCACTCGAGTGCCAGTGATAGAGTTAATAAAACATTACTGACAAGAGAAACACTATGAAAGAACATTTACATATCCATTATACCATCCCCTAAAAGGAAAATGATTGTAACATTCTGTAGCATTTTCACTGACCTATTACCAAGGCTTCACTCAAGTGCCACTCGAGCGCCAGTGATAGAGTTATTAAAACATCACTGGCAAGAGAAACACTATGAAAGAACATTCACACATCCATTATACCATCCCCTAAGAAAAAATCATTGTTACATTCTGTAGCATTTTCACTGACCTATTACTAAGACTTCACTCGAGTGCCACTCGAGCGCCGGTAATAAAGTTAATAAAACATAAATAACAAGAGAAACTATTAAAGGACATTTACACATCTATTATAACATCCTCTTTAAAAATATAAAAGAATGATTAACATTCAGTAGCATTTTCACTGACCTATTACCAAGACTTCACTCGAGTGCCAGTAAAGCCCCATAATGATTGTATCCCTTAAATCCTCCGACGGTCTCAGCGTGTCACTTGTATCCGTGGAGGATCCCTAATGGTCCACTCGACCGAATTTTCCCCTAAAACTTTAAGAGGCCATAAAAGCAGTCGGCGGTGCCGCTCTCAAACATGTTATTAGTGGCTCATGGAGTCCCCGCTGTTATGAGCTGCGTCTAAATTAACGTCGCTTGCGTTTGGATAGTTGCGAACGTTTTGTGTTTTCAGTCTCTCGGTGTTATTGGTGTTGTGTCTCCTGCAATGTTGGTGTTGCATTTCCTGGTGTCGTGTTATGGTGAGTTTTCTTAATTCATTTCTGATTTCTATCATTTATTAGAAGGATTTGTCTTTTTTCAAGAAGGCAGACATATAGACAGCTTCCAAATTAACGTTGCTTGCTTGTGGATATTTGCGAAGCGTTTGTGTTTTGAGAGTCTTAGACCTGGTGTGTTATGATAATATTTCTTGATTTATTTCGGATTTGAATTGATTATTCGAAGGATTTATATATTTATTTTTAGAAGGCATAGACAGCTTTTAAATAAACGTTGCTTGCTTGTGGATATTTTCAAATGTATGTGTTTTCAGTCTCAGTAATTTTAGTGTTATATATCCTGGTGTAGTGTTGAGGTCAGTTTTCTTAAATTATTTCGGATTTCAGTTATTAATTGGAAGGATTTATCTTTTCTTAGAAGGCAGATATATAGACAGCTTCCAAATTAGCGTTGCTTGCTTGTGGATATTTGCGAAGCGTTTGTGTTTTGAGAGTCTTAGTAATGTTGGTTTTGTATTTTCCGGTGTATTATGGTAATATTTCTTGATTTATTTTGGATTTGAATTAATTATTCGAAGGATTTATATATTTATTTTTAGAAGGCATAGACAGCTTCTACGTTAACGTTGCTTGCTTGTGGATATTTTCAAATGTATGTGTTTTCAGTCTCAGTGATGTTAGTGTTATGTATGGGAAGTTTTCATAATTTATTTCGGATTTCAGTTATTTATTGGAAGGAATTATATATTTATTTTTAGAAGGCATAGACAGCTTCTAAATTAACTTTGCTTGCTTGTGGATATTTACGAAGCGTTTGTGTTTTCAGTCTCTCAGTATTATTATTGTTCTGTTTCCTGTGGTGTTATCCATTTTATTCATTCCATTTATGATTAAAATAGGATTCATTTTTATTTATCTGATAAATGATTAAAACAAAAGGCTTTTAATTCTTTCTAATCATGTTTAACATATGAAGCATTTTTATTCAACCCATTCATGGTTAAAACGAAATGCATTTTTATTCATCCCATTCATTATTAAAACAATATGTATTTTTATTCATCCCAGTTATGATTGAAACAATATACCAATTTATTAATCCAATTCATGGTTAAAGCAATATGCATTTTTTATTCATCCCATTCATGGTTAAAACAAAATGTATTTTTTGTTAATCCAATTCATGGTTAAAACAAAATGCATTTTTATTCATCCCACTCATGGTTGAAGCAATATGCATTTTTTATTCATCCCATTCACTGTTAAAACAATATACATTTTTATTCATACCACTCATGGTTAAAACAATATACATTTCATTCATCCCACTCATGGTTAAAACAATATGCATTTTTATACATCCCATTCACTGTTAACACAATATGCATTTTAATTCATCCCATTCACTGTTAACACAATATGCATTTTAATTCATCCCATTCACTGTTAAAGCAATATACATTTTTATTCATACCACTCAAGGTTAAAACAAGATGCATTTTTATTAATCCCACCCATGGTTAGAGCAATATGCATTTTTATTCATTCCATTCACTGTTAACACAATATGCATTTTTATTCATCCCACTCATGATTAATTATACATTTTTATTCATCCCACTCATGATTAACCCAATATGCATATCTCTCCATCCCCTCTGACCTCCAATTTAGTTTCGTCTCTCTAATTTTAGCATCCTTCATTTCGAATGCACATTGACGCGAACGACCCCATGATTCATAAGTCAGGTCATGTACTGAGACATAATTCACCTCCTGATATAGATTTCAGTCTTATATTGATGACCTGATTCAACATACATTTCTGTTCCTGAAACATAAATGGAGCGATCTATCATATTTTGATTTCAATTAGAAGTTGGGGAGGCTGTTTACAAGTCTCATGCATTTTCATTATTTTCGTTTTCCTTCCTTTGATTTGATTGAATTTTTCAAATGTTAATCTTATATTACGTTTAATTTTATTAAATCTTACCCACATTCTTTCTTCCTTTCTTCTATCTATTTCGATCCTCTGCTCTTACTTCACAATTAAACTATTCTATTCTCCGCCTCTCGTATCTCTGTACTGAAGGGCCTCCCTGGCACCTGAATTCATTAAATTGGTCAACGTGATTATGCTAAAATTTATTTTGTGTTGGGTGATAACTTCTCTGAAATGAAAGAGAAGTCGAACAAAGATGAGCATTATTTAGTAAATTGAAAATGTATTCTTCTCTGATCTCCAAGTAACATTCCTTTAAATATCCCATTTTTCACTCATTGTTTTGTTAAAATCACCAACTGTAAACATCCGTCTCATCCGCGAAGGGAGACTCATTCATCCACAGTGGAAGACTCATTCATCCGCAATGGAAGACTCACGCATCGGGAGTGAAAGACTCACGCATCAGCGAAGAAAGGCTCGTGCATCCGCGATAAAAGACTCATTCATCTACAGTGAAAGACTTGTGCATCTGCGAAGGAAGACTCACACCTCCGCGATGGAAGACTCTTGCATCTGCGATGGAAAACACGTGCGAAGGAAGACTCATGCATCCGCGATGGAAGACTCTTGCATCTGCTATGGAAGACTCGTACATCCACAATGGAAGACTCGTGCATCTGCTATGGTAGACTCGTGCATCCGCAAAGGAAGACTCATGCATCCGCAAAGGAAGACTCGTGCATCCGCGAAGGAAGACTCGTGCGTCTGCGATGGAAGACTCGTGCATCTTCCATGGAAAACTCGTACATCCGAGATGGAAGACTCACGGCTCCACGGAGGAAGGCTAGTGCATCCGCAATGGAAGACTCGTGTATCCGCAATGGAAGACTCGTGCATCTGCGATGAAAAACTTGTACATCCGCGATGGAAGACTCACGCCGCTACGAAGGAAGGCTCGTGCATCCGCAATGGAAGACTCGTGTATCCGCGATGGAAGACTAGTGCATCCAAGATGGAAGACTCACGCTTCCACGAAGGAAGGCTCGTGCATCCGCAATGGAAGACTCGTGTATCCCTAATTGAAGACTCATGCATCCGCGATGGAAAACTCGTACATCCGAGATGGAAGACTCACGCCTCCACGAAGGAAGGCTCGTGCATCAGCAATGGAAGACACTTGTATCCGCGATGGAAGACTCGTGCATCCGCGATGGAAAACTCGTACATACGCGATGGAAGACTCACGCCTCCACGAAGGAAGGCTCGTGCATCCGCAATGCGAAGGAAGACTCATGCATCCGTGACGGAAGACTCATGCATCCGTGATGGATAACTTGTGCAACCATGATACAAGACTCACACATTTGCGAAGGAAGACTCGCGAATCCGCGAACGAAGACTCGCGCATCCGCGAAGGAAGACTCATGCATCAGCGATGGAAGACTCATGTATCCGTGAAGAAAGGCTCATGCATCCGCGATAAAAGACTCATTTATCCACAGTGAAAGACTCGTGCATCCACGAAGGAAGACTCACGCCTCCGCGATGGAAGACTCTTGCATCTGCTATGGAAGAATTGTACATCCACGATGGAAGACTCGTGCATCTGCGATGGAAGACTCATGCATCTGCTATGGTAGACTCATGCATCCGCGAAGGAAGACTTGTGCATCCGTGAAGTTAGACTCGTGCATCCGTGAAGTTAGACTCGTGCATCCGCGAAGGAAGACTCGTGTGTCCGCGATGGAAAACTCGTACATCCGAGATGGAAGACTCACGCCTCCGTGAGGGAAGGCTCATGCATCCGCAATGGAAGACTCGTGTATCCGCAATGGAAGACTTGTGCATCCGCGATGGAAAACTCGTACATCCGCGATGGAAGACTGACGCCCCCGCGAAGGAAGGCTCGTGCATCCACAATGGAAGACTCGTGTATCCGCGATGGAAGACTCGTACATCCGCAACGGAAAACTTGTACATCCACGATGGAAGACTCACGCCTCCGTGAAGGAAGGCTCGTGCATCCGCAATGCAAAGGAAGACTCATGCATCCGTGATACAAGACTCACGCATCCGCAAAGGAAGAATCGTGCATCCACGATGGAAAACTTGTGCAACCATGATACAAGACTCGCGGATTCGCGAAGGAAGACTCGTGCATCTGCGGTGGAAGACTCGCAAATTTGCGAAGGAAGACTCGCGCATCCGCGAAGGAAGACTCATGCATCAGCGATGGAAGACTCGTGCATCAGCGATGGAAGACTCGTGTGTCCGCGATGGAAAACTCGTACATCCGAGATGGAAGACTCACGCCTCCGTGAGGGAAGGCTCATGCATCCGCAATGGAAGACTCGTGTATCCGCAATGGAAGACTTGTGCATCCGCGATGGAAAACTAGTACATCCGCGATGGAAGACTCACGCCCCCGCGAAGGAAGGCTCGTGCATCCACAATGGAAGAATCGTGTATCCGCGATGGAAGACTCGTACATCCGCAATGGAAAACTTGTACATCCACGATGGAAGACTCACGCCTCCGTGAAGGAAGGCTCGTGCATCCGCAATGCAAAGGAAGACTCATGCATCCGTGATACAAGACTCACGCATCCGCAAAGGAAGAATCGTGCATCCACGATGGAAAACTTGTGCAACCATGATACAAGACTCGCGGATTCGCGAAGGAAGACTCGTGCATCTGCGGTGGAAGACTCGCAAATTTGCGAAGGAAGACTCGCGCATCCGCGAAGGAAGACTCATGCATCAGCGATGGAAGACTCGTGCATCAGCGATGGAAGACTCGTGTGTCCGCGATGGAAAACTCGTACATCCGAGATAGAAGACTCACGCCTCCGTGAGGGAAGGCTCATGCATCCGCAATGGAAGACTCGTGTATCCGCAATGGAAGACTTGTGCATCCGCGATGGAAAACTCGTACATCCGCGATGGAAGACTCACGCCCCCGCGAAGGAAGGCTCGTGCATCCACAATGGAAGACTCGTGTATCCGCGATGGAAGACTCGTACATCCGCGATGGAAGACTCGTACATCCGCAATGGAAAACTTGTACATCCACGATGGAAGACTCACGCCTCCGTGAAGGAAGGCTCGTGCATCCGCAATGCAAAGGAAGACTCATGCATCCGTGATACAAGACTCACGCATCCGCAAAGGAAGAATCGTGCATCCACGATGGAAAACTTGTGCAACCATGATACAAGACTCGCGGATTCGCGAAGGAAGACTCGTGCATCTGCGGTGGAAGACTCGCAAATTTGCGAAGGAAGACTCGCGCATCCGCGAAGGAAGACTCATGCATCAGCGATGGAAGACTCGTGCATCAGCGATGGAAGACTCGTGTGTCCGCGATGGAAAACTCGTACATCCGAGATGGAAGACTCACGCCTCCGTGAGGGAAGGCTCATGCATCCGCAATGGAAGACTCGTGTATCCGCAATGGAAGACTTGTGCATCCGCGATGGAAAACTCGTACATCCGCGATGGAAGACTCACGCCCCCGCGAAGGAAGGCTCGTGCATCCACAATGGAAGACTCGTGTATCCGCGATGGAAGACTCGTACATCCGCAATGGAAAACTTGTACATCCACGATAGAAGACTCACGCCTCCGTGAAGGAAGGCTCGTGCATCCGCAATGCAAAGGAAGACTCATGCATCCGTGATACAAGACTCACGCATCCGCAAAGGAAGAATCGTGCATCCACGATTGAAAACTTGTGCAACCATGATACAAGACTCGCGGATTCGCGAAGGAAGACTCGTGCATCTGCGGTGGAAGACTCGCAAATTTGCGAAGGAAGACTCGCGCATCCGCGAAGGAAGACTCATGCATCAGCGATGGAAGACTCGTGCATCAGCGATGGAAGACTCATGCATCCGTGATGGAAAACTTGTGCATCCATGATACAAGACTCACGCATTCGCGAAGGAAGACTCGTACATCTGCGGTGGAAGACTCGTGCATCCGCGAAGGAAGACTAATGCCTCCGTGATGGAAGTCTCATGCATCCGCGAAGGAAGACTCACGCATCCGCGATGAAAGACTCTTGCATCTGCAATGGAAGACTCGTGCATCCGTGAAAGAAGACTCGTGCATCCGTGAAAGAAGACTCATGCATTCTTGAAGGAAGACTCGTACATCCGCTATTGAAGACTCTTACATCCATGATGGAAGACTCATGCATCGGCGATGGAAGACTCATGCACCCGTGATGGAAGACTCACGCATTCGCAACGGAAGACTAACGCATCCCTCGTGTTACACACAACAATCGCCTTTGTTCCCTGCGTGATCTATCTTAGCCAAGTAAAGTGGTCTCTTCCTGCGCCTGCTTGAAATGCAGACTGCCATTGTAATCAAGATAATAGTTTTACTCAAGTCAGGACTAAATTATTCAGTGAAGGCGATTTTCCCACTTTAGCCCCTAAACCAAGACCAATCTTACGATCGCCCTTCGAATTGCACATCGCTTTCTTGAGAATCAGTCGCTCGCTAGGTTTATTCAAATTGTGTTATAAGAAATTTATGATTTTATTTATACAAATTGCAGAAAAATGTCACCTAGGATTTTTTACTTTTTTCTTATCATATAAAAGAGTATGATTTTATTCATAAAAGTTCATTTGTCAAAAATTATCATCTATCGTTTTTTACTTGTATCATATTACTGTTACGTCCTCAGCATAGAAAGGAATTAATCTGAAACGAAAAGTATAGTCTACATTTTAATGTTGATTTTAACTTCTTTTTTATTTCGTCTTACCCTTTTTACTTTTAAATATACCAAAATCGTCTATTCTAATGTTTCATCACACAAAGCAACTGCATAGGAAAACACTTGTACTATATATATATACAGTATATATATATATTATATATATATATATATATATATATATATATATATATACACACATATATGTATGTATATATATATATATATATATATATATATATATATTTATATGTGTGTGTGTGTGTGCGTGTGTGTGTGTATAAAATCTCTATTCATTATATTCCCTACTATTTAGACTAATTATTGATAAGTTTCCTTTTAAAGTTTATTTCTAAATTATAAGTTAAATCTGCTAAATTTAATTTATCCTTCTGTATTCTATGTCGATACAAAACCTTTAAATGAGATAGCAGAAAAAATATATTTAATATTCTGCGAATATACAATTTCTCGAAAACATACTTGTGCATCCGCGATGGAAAACTAGTACATCCGCGATGGAAGACTCACGCCCCCGCGAAGGAAGGCTCGTGCATCCACAATGGAAGAATCGTGTATCCGCGATGGAAGACTCGTACATCCGCAATGGAAAACTTGTACATCCACGATGGAAGACTCACGCCTCCGTGAAGGAAGGCTCGTGCATCCGCAATGCAAAGGAAGACTCATGCATCCGTGATACAAGACTCACGCATCCGCAAAGGAAGAATCGTGCATCCACGATGGAAAACTTGTGCAACCATGATACAAGACTCGCGGATTCGCGAAGGAAGACTCGTGCATCTGCGGTGGAAGACTCGCAAATTTGCGAAGGAAGACTCGCGCATCCGCGAAGGAAGACTCATGCATCAGCGATGGAAGACTCGTGCATCAGCGATGGAAGACTCGTGTGTCCGCGATGGAAAACTCGTACATCCGAGATAGAAGACTCACGCCTCCGTGAGGGAAGGCTCATGCATCCGCAATGGAAGACTCGTGTATCCGCAATGGAAGACTTGTGCATCCGCGATGGAAAACTCGTACATCCGCGATGGAAGACTCACGCCCCCGCGAAGGAAGGCTCGTGCATCCACAATGGAAGACTCGTGTATCCGCGATGGAAGACTCGTACATCCGCGATGGAAGACTCGTACATCCGCAATGGAAAACTTGTACATCCACGATGGAAGACTCACGCCTCCGTGAAGGAAGGCTCGTGCATCCGCAATGCAAAGGAAGACTCATGCATCCGTGATACAAGACTCACGCATCCGCAAAGGAAGAATCGTGCATCCACGATGGAAAACTTGTGCAACCATGATACAAGACTCGCGGATTCGCGAAGGAAGACTCGTGCATCTGCGGTGGAAGACTCGCAAATTTGCGAAGGAAGACTCGCGCATCCGCGAAGGAAGACTCATGCATCAGCGATGGAAGACTCGTGCATCAGCGATGGAAGACTCGTGTGTCCGCGATGGAAAACTCGTACATCCGAGATGGAAGACTCACGCCTCCGTGAGGGAAGGCTCATGCATCCGCAATGGAAGACTCGTGTATCCGCAATGGAAGACTTGTGCATCCGCGATGGAAAACTCGTACATCCGCGATGGAAGACTCACGCCCCCGCGAAGGAAGGCTCGTGCATCCACAATGGAAGACTCGTGTATCCGCGATGGAAGACTCGTACATCCGCAATGGAAAACTTGTACATCCACGATAGAAGACTCACGCCTCCGTGAAGGAAGGCTCGTGCATCCGCAATGCAAAGGAAGACTCATGCATCCGTGATACAAGACTCACGCATCCGCAAAGGAAGAATCGTGCATCCACGATTGAAAACTTGTGCAACCATGATACAAGACTCGCGGATTCGCGAAGGAAGACTCGTGCATCTGCGGTGGAAGACTCGCAAATTTGCGAAGGAAGACTCGCGCATCCGCGAAGGAAGACTCATGCATCAGCGATGGAAGACTCGTGCATCAGCGATGGAAGACTCATGCATCCGTGATGGAAAACTTGTGCATCCATGATACAAGACTCACGCATTCGCGAAGGAAGACTCGTACATCTGCGGTGGAAGACTCGTGCATCCGCGAAGGAAGACTAATGCCTCCGTGATGGAAGTCTCATGCATCCGCGAAGGAAGACTCACGCATCCGCGATGAAAGACTCTTGCATCTGCAATGGAAGACTCGTGCATCCGTGAAAGAAGACTCGTGCATCCGTGAAAGAAGACTCATGCATTCTTGAAGGAAGACTCGTACATCCGCTATTGAAGACTCTTACATCCATGATGGAAGACTCATGCATCGGCGATGGAAGACTCATGCACCCGTGATGGAAGACTCACGCATTCGCAACGGAAGACTAACGCATCCCTCGTGTTACACACAACAATCGCCTTTGTTCCCTGCGTGATCTATCTTAGCCAAGTAAAGTGGTCTCTTCCTGCGCCTGCTTGAAATGCAGACTGCCATTGTAATCAAGATAATAGTTTTACTCAAGTCAGGACTAAATTATTCAGTGAAGGCGATTTTCCCACTTTAGCCCCTAAACCAAGACCAATCTTACGATCGCCCTTCGAATTGCACATCGCTTTCTTGAGAATCAGTCGCTCGCTAGGTTTATTCAAATTGTGTTATAAGAAATTTATGATTTTATTTATACAAATTGCAGAAAAATGTCACCTAGGATTTTTTACTTTTTTCTTATCATATAAAAGAGTATGATTTTATTCATAAAAGTTCATTTGTCAAAAATTATCATCTATCGTTTTTTACTTGTATCATATTACTGTTACGTCCTCAGCATAGAAAGGAATTAATCTGAAACGAAAAGTATAGTCTACATTTTAATGTTGATTTTAACTTCTTTTTTATTTCGTCTTACCCTTTTTACTTTTAAATATACCAAAATCGTCTATTCTAATGTTTCATCACACAAAGCAACTGCATAGGAAAACACTTGTACTATATATATATACAGTATATATATATATTATATATATATATATATATATATATATATATATATATACACACATATATGTATGTATATATATATATATATATATATATATATATATTTATATGTGTGTGTGTGTGTGCGTGTGTGTGTGTATAAAATCTCTATTCATTATATTCCCTACTATTTAGACTAATTATTGATAAGTTTCCTTTTAAAGTTTATTTCTAAATTATAAGTTAAATCTGCTAAATTTAATTTATCCTTCTGTATTCTATGTCGATACAAAACCTTTAAATGAGATAGCAGAAAAAATATATTTAATATTCTGCGAATATACAATTTCTCGAAAACATACTCTATATATTTTGTTACGATCAAGGAATTTATTAAATATGATATTTTTAGTTATGTATACGGTGTTTTTAAATGTAACTCCCATTGTTTGCAAAAATAGATAACCGAGTTACGTACCGGGAGCAAAAGAAAAAAGAAATAGAAAGTATACTTTTCTGGCTACATGTGCGAGTATAAATGTGTAAGTATATATATATATATATATATATATATATATATATATATATATATATATATATATATATATATATATTTTATATATATGTATATATATATGTATATATATATGTATATATATATAAATATATATATATATATATATGTATATAAATGTATATGTATAGTCTGTATATTTTGCTAAGATTCTGCAAGAATAAACATTAAAGAATAATAAAAGAATTTATGACATATACTATTTTCAGCTGTGTATACGGTGTTTATAAATGTAACTCCCCATTGTTTGCAAAAGTAATTAACCGAGTTACGTACCCGGAGCAAAAAAAAAAAGAAAAAAAAAAGAAGTATGCATAATTACTGCGTGTGCCATAAACATCATTAAAACTTAAATTAGCTTCGCCCTAATGCCTCTTTCTTCATTCCTCTTCCACTTAAAGTGGAATTCCATAAGTTCATTTACTCGCTTGTCTCCGTGTTTGCTCGGTATACACTCATCCGCTGCTCACTTGAAGTGTACAGAGAAGAAAACATGTGACGAGGGGGGGGGGGGGGAGGTGGAGGAAGGGAGGGGGACTCTTTCATAAAACTGAATCTGGAAAATTATGTTTGTGTCGGTTTTCTGGTGAGGTTTTTTTTTTTTTGGGGGGGGGGGTTGGGGTTGGGAAGGAGATATGTTAATTAAAAAAAAAAGATAGATTTGATAAAATAGAAGATAGGCTAAAAAAAATATAAAAGGTAGCCTTAAAATAAAAGATAGTCTTGAAAAAAGACTATAGGCTTAAATAAACATAAGGTAGACATAAAAAATCAGAAATATATAATTTTCAGTTCTATATGCAGTGTTTTTAAATGTAACTCCCATTGTTTGTAATGTGACCTGGGGTGGGGGACCGTAACGAAACTGAATTTGGAAAATTATGCCTTTGACGGCTTTTGTTGACCTGTATGTATTTCATACGGCTGAGTTTTTTTTTTTTTTTTTTTTTTTTTTTTTTTTTTTTTTTTTTTTTTTTTTTTGATATGTTAATAAAAGAAATGTAGACTTGAAAAGTTAGGGGATAGGCTAAAGATACTATAAAAGGTAACCTTAAAAACAGGGGATAGGCTTAGATAAACATAAAGTAGACATAAAAAAAATCTGGAGATAGACTTGAAAAACCAGAAGATAGGCATAAAAAATCTCAAGATAGGCTTGAATAAACAGAAGATATGCTTAAAAACAGAAAATAGGATAGAGAGGTAGAAGACATGCTTAAATCACAGAATATAGATCTATAAAAAGAAGAGAGACTTAAAAACAAAAGAAGATAGACTTTAAAATATAACACTAGAGAAAGGCTTAATGTTAACCGAGCCTAAGCCGATGGTAAGGGCATCAATAATGGGAGGCAGGTAGTTTGTGTTTAGCTTCAAGTGCGCTATTTTGCCTATTGATGATAAGGAAATTGATGAGGTATATATTTTTTATATTTATATATTTTTATATTATATATATATATATATATATATATATATATATATATCTTTATATATATATATATATATATATATATATATATATATATGTACATCTATATATTTTATATAATATATATATATATATATTATATATAATATATATATATATATATATATATATATATATATATATTATATATAATATATATATATATATATATATATATATATATATATATATTTGAAGAATTTTATATTCACAATATATATAAGTATATTATAAGTATATCCATTTAATAAATTACTATGCTTTTCCTCCTTTCCCAAAAAACAAACCCCTTTTGATTATCACCATTATCACTAGCATTCATGACACGAGATATTTCGGCAAAGTTAACCTTAATAGACTTTAATTTATTTTAATTTTACGGTTCAGTGAAGTTTCTTTAGTTTTAATAAAACATATTATCACTGTTTGGCAACTCGCCTTATTTTTATAACCCCAAAACCACAATTACATAAACAAAATTTCACGTAATTCTGATTTGCCTATGCTGAAATCTAGTCTCTTGTAAGACGCTGGAATTGGGAAACAAAAGTAGTTTGAGAATATTAAGGCAACGGAGTGACTCGTTAATTACATTTTACTTTTATGAAATACCCGCAGGGAAGAGTGACTTTTCTTATGTAATTCTGTAATTCATTTTGTAGTGAGTTTTGTAATTATTTGCACACCTTTACGGAAACTTTTGAATGTTATCTGATATTTGCAAATTGTATTGTTCGCGTTAGGAACAGTATTGTTATGATAGGTAGATACACATCTTAGTATGTATATGTAGTTAATCGGTTGTTGTGCCACGCATGCACGCACACACACACACCTACATACACATATGTATATATATATATATTATATATATATATATACATATATATATATATATATATATATATATGTATATATATATATATATATATATATATATATATATATATATATATATATATATATACATATTTATATGTATATATATGTATGTATTTATATACATATATATATATATATATATATATATATATATATATATATATATATATGTTTATATGTAGGAGTTATATAATAAAAAGAATAAAATTATCTTGTATCTAGCAATATGATAATAGATATATTAAAATTTAATATATCGATTCGGCCCTGATTACATTACGAATCTATCGTCAGTATCAGGTCAATATTATTATTATTATTATTATTATTATTATTATTATTATTATTATTACTTGCTAAGCTACAACCCCTGTTGGAAAAGCAGGATGCTATGAACCCAGGGGCTCCAACAAGGAAAATAGCCCACTGAGGAAAGGGAACAATGAATAATAAAATATTTTAAGAACAGTAACAACATTAAAATAAATATCTCCCATATAAACTATAAAAACTTTAACAAAACAAGAGGAAGACAAATAAGATAGAATAGTGTACCCGAGTGTATCCTCAAGCAAGAGAACTCTAACCCAAGACAGTAGAAGACCATGGTACAGAGGTTATCGTACTACCCAAGACTAGAAAACAATGGTTTGATTTTGTTGTGTCCTTTAAAAGTACAACTACAATTTCTTAACAGTATTTTATTTTGATTGTACATTACATTACTTCTCTTGTAGTTTATTTTTTTTCCTTTCCTCACTGGGCTATTTCCCCTGTTAGAGCCCTTAGGTTTATACCATCCTGCTTTTTTAACTAGGGTTGTAGCTAAGCTTATAATAATAATAATGGTTTCCTTGTCGTTTATTTACTTAATAATAATGGTTTCCTTGTCGTTTATTTACTTCTTTGTTTTCTTTCCTCACTGGGCTATTTTTCCCCCTCTTAGAGCCCTTGGGTTTATACCATCCTGCTTTTCCAACTAGGGTGGTAGCTTAGCGTATGATAATAATAATAATAATAATAATAATAATAATAATAATAATAATAATAATAATAATAGAAATGACAATAATAATAATAATAATAATAATAATAATAGAAATGACAATAATAATAATAATAATAATAATAATAATAATGATAATAATAATAATAATTCGTAAAATCTAATGAAAAGTCTGACGATGATCATCAGATCCAAACCCCTTTTGACAGCTATCCCATGCAGCTATCAATTTGAAGCTATTTACCTTGCTGTTATTAAACCTTGTGGCTAAAGTGCGTCGAAGCATCCCCCCCCTCCCTCCCCCCCCCCCTCCCCCCCTCCCCCCCACACTTTTTTTCGCCCTGCTCCATTCCCTCGCGTGCAGGTAATGGCCAAAGGTGTCATGTACTCGGTTCGAAGCTGCTACAATTCGTGTACGAGTGGCTAGGAAGTGTCAGGAAGCATGAGTTTTGTGACACCAGCGGTCACCGCTCTAGACGTCCGCCGGGCTTGGGGTCCAAACCCCCCCCCCCCCTCCCCCCCGGAAAAGGGGGTGGGGTCTGGACGTGAGGGTGGCTTGATTAACTGACGCTGTCAGGGTTAATTCTGTTAGTGGGAAGGACGTCGTAATTGATACACTTCTTTGTTAGACTTTCGAGTTTTTTTTTTTTTTTTAGTCACGATGTACGTGATGTGTCTGTTTACTACACACACAGTCACAAACACACACACACACACACACATATATATATATATATATATATATATATATTAATATAAATTTATATATATACATATATATATTTTTTATATGTAATATATATAGCCTACATGTATATATATAAATATATATATATATATATATATATATATATATATATATATGTATATAATGTTGATATATATATATATATATATATATATATATAATATGTATATATATATATAAAAATATATATATATATATATATATATATATATATCAACATTATACATATACATATATATATATATATAAATATATATATATATATATATATATATATATATATATATATATATATATATATAAAATATAAACATGTATAATATATGTATACATATATATATATATATATAAACATATGTAATATATATATATACATGTATATATATTATATATAATATATATATATGTATATATATATATATATATATATATATATATATATATATATATATATATATATATATATATATATATATATATTTATTTAGTGCGTGAGTGTGTATTATAAAGCAAACTATTTTTTCATCATTTATATTCTATTTCTGATAATAACCATTTATAAATAACGTAATTAGCGTATCAAAATACTTGTATGTGCTTTCTTTGATCTTAAGAGCTTTTTTTTTTCAAGTAAATATAAAACCCATTGCTATCCCATCCAGAGGTAGATCCAAAAATCCAAACTTTTTTTTTTTTTTTTTTTTTTTTTTTTTCAACCCACTGCATATTGCGCGTCTGCCTACCATAGATATGACAGTATATCTGACAGTAAATGTGATCTCAGTGATTCTCATCTTTATTTACGTCATGAGTAGATGATTGTTGGGAAACTTAAAGGAGAGAGTTTTATTGTTTTATTATGATTGGTGGGCATAGGATGGTTTTAAGTTTGTTCGGTGTGAAATAATTTATATGGTTAGGAATCTATTTTTTTTCTTCTATCTCTTTATATATATATATATATATATATATATATATATATAAATTATATATATAAATATATATATACAGTATATACAGTATATATATATATATATATATATATATATATATATATATATATATATATATATATGTATATATATATATATATGTATATATATATATATGTATATAGATATTGTGAGTAAACATGCATATAAAAACAAACTTTTGATTATATTATTATATATATAATAATTTATTGCCAATTATATCAATCGAAACTTATGTGACAGCGTATATCTTCGTATCAATAAAATATGTTTCCCATACAAAATATAAATAATAATTTTAATCAAACTTAAAAACAAACAAAATAATGTATATTTCCTTATGAAAAATTACCTCAATATGCAAAATACCTCATATTCATTTTTTCCAAATCACTGCTCGCCCAATAGGCCTTCCGTCGTTAATGGAAAATACATGAAATATTTTTGCATAAATTTGACTTTGAAGTATTTCGTGTCCCGGGAAATTCCAGCCGAATGGAACCTAATTCATACAAGACTTGCCGACAGTTTTCCGCTTATTATTATTATTATTTTTATTATTATTATTATTATTATTATTATTATTATTATTATTATTATTGTTATTTGCTAGGCTGCAACCCTAATTGGAAAAGCAGGATGCTATAAGCCCAGGGGCTCCAACAGGGCAAACAGCCCAGTTAGGAAAGGAAACAAGGAAAAAATTAGGTTTTAAGAACAGCAACAATATTAAAATAAATATTTCCTATATAAACTATAAAAACTTTAACAAAACAAGGAGGAGAATAATAATATTATAATTATTATTTGCTAAGCTGCAACCCTAGTTGGAAAACCAGGATGCTATAAGCCCAGGGGCTCCAACAGGGCAAACAGCCCAGTTAGGAAAGGAAACAAGGAAAAAATAAATTGTTTTAAGAACAGCAACAATATTGAAATAAATATTTCCGCTTGTTGGTTTTCTAAGCCCAGGGGCTCCAACAGGGAAAACAGCCCAGTGAGGAAAGGAAACAAGGAAAAAATCAATTGTTTTAAGAACAGCAACAATATTGAAATAAATATTTCCGCTTGTTGGTTTTCTAAGCCCAGGGGCTCCAACAGGGAAAACAGCCCAGTGAGGAAAGGAAACCAGGAAAAAATCAATTGTTTTAAGAACAGCAACTATATTAGAATAAATATTTCCGCTTGTTGGTTTTCTATATTAAAAGTAAAAGCTTGCTGATTGTATCAACTTTGTATATTTATTTCTTCGGTATACAGAGGGCCATTAAGTGTGCCATTAAGGGTCGCTTAATGGGATATATAACAAGTCCATTAAGGGAGTCACGTAACGCTGAACGGTAGGACTCCTACATTTGGGTAAGGATCGAGAAAAATAGTGGAGGTAGTATTATTGTTGTTGATGTTATTATTATTATTATCATTATTATTAGCCAAGCTACAATATTATAGTCAATTTCTTTTAGCGATGCAGATTTGCACCGACTCGCAGCGGTGCCCTTTTAGCTCGGAAAAGTTTCCTGATCGCTGATTGGTTGGACGAGATAATTCTAACCAATCAGCGACCAGGAAACTTTTCCGAGCCTAAAGGGCACCGCTGCGAGTCGGTGCAAATCTGCCTCGATAAAAGAAATGGACTATAGTTGGAAAAGGAGTATGATATAAGCCCAAGAGGTCCACAAGGGAAAAATAGCCCAGTGAGGAAAGGAAATAAGGAAATAAATAAAAAAAGTGAAGTAATTAACAATCAACATAAACTATTTAATGAACAGTAACAACATTGAAATAGATTTTTCATATATTAACAATAAATAGAAACGCATGTCAGCATTTAGTATGAGTTTCTCCCTTTCTTATGTGAACACCTTAATGGTTTTTATTGATATAGTTTATATATGACATCTATTTTAACGTTGTTACCCATCTTGAGATATTTTATATTCCTTATTCAATATTTTTTTATCTAGATTATAGAGCTTATTTCCTTTCCTCACTGGGCTATTTTTCCGATGTTGAAGACCTTGGGCTTAAAGTATCCTGCTTTTTCAATAAGGGTTGTTACTTAGATAATAATAATAATAATAATAATAATAATAATAATAATAATAATAATAATAATAATTAGTTCAATAACTTGTGACGTAGAGACATCAGAAATATGTTTAAAGTCGCATTGCTTATCTTAAACTTCAACACTTGAGCAATGTTGGATCAGTTAACTCAATATAGATAATATCCCTCTTCCAAAGACAAACACATGAATTAAATCGTAAGGAACGTGCTTGCGCGCGCACAAACTAGCGCACGAAACCCCACTGACCCTAAGCCCTGATTATCCAGAACCCAACCTTGGGAAATCAACGAAGAATAAAAGCCTTATTGTATTCCCCCATTTTCCTGAACTAGCATGTCAAGGAATGCTTGTGCAATCGCATACGTACATTATAGGAATGCTTGCTTGTACGTGCGGTTGTCTCGTGCATGCGTACGTCAACATGGATCAATGTGA
>NC_090726.1:200235354-200241308 GCF_036898095.1 Palaemon carinicauda
TGGTTGAGTTTACGTACAGTTGGAGACAGGAATTCCTGACATACCTCGCTTTGAGGAAGTGCTACCCAGTCGCACCCCAATGTTATTTCAAGTGAGTTGCTGTTGGATAAGTGTATGTAATTGTACAGTTGGTGACAAGGATTCATGACACACCTCGCTTTGAGGAAGTGCTACCCTGTCTCACTCCCATGTTAAGTCAAGTGAGTTGCTGTTGGATAATTGTTTGTATATGTACAGTTGGAGACGGGAATTCCCGGTACACCTCGCTCTGAGGAAGGGTTACGTCGTTGCAGCCTTTTTGCGTGGTGAGGTCTTAGTTTAGCCCTGCCCACACCTCTGTGTGTTTGTGTGTGTGTGTGGTGTGTGTATGTGTTTTTAACAGACAAAATAGCGTCTTCAACTTATATTTTCACCTTCGTTGAATCACCGTCCTCTACAAAGCTTGAATTCGAAAAGGAAATCAGAGAAACAGCTTTCCATATCGTAGCGGGATTCGAACCTATACATTTTAGTAACGAATGAAGTTGCTATAACTTCCCATCTTTAGAATAAGAAAATAGACACCATAAACTCAACCATTACTAGAAAAAATGCCCCAGAATTTTGCCTGGAATCATTTCAAGGGAAAAACAAAATTTATTTTTTTCTTGATGTATCTTTTAAGAGCCTACTCAAGGCTCTTCATTGTTTATTCCCAGGCAATAACGCCCACCAGGAGGCCGAGTTTATTGCCAGAACTTCAAAATCTACTGAAGAGAATTCTCTGAAACTCTTTTTGCGTCTTCATTTTCAAATTAATTTTAATCACTAATCACGGCTAAAAGTCTTGATAGTATTTCTGATATTTATTTTTTTATTTTAATCACCATTGCAGTGCCCAGCGTGGTGATGAAAACTGCCCAAACCCCAGATATGAATAAGGACATTTCTGAGGCCTTTGTCTTGCAGTTGACTAGAAATGGCTGCATTTGTTGTTGTTGTGTTTGTGTATATATATTCAGTATATGTATATATATATATATATATATATATATTATATATAATATATATATATTATTGCATGTATTTATACAGTTATATTACTATATATAGGCTATATGTACTATATATATATATATAAATATATATATATATATATATATATATATTGCATGTATTTATAGTTATATACTATATATAATATATATATATATATATATATATATATATATTGCGTGCATTTATATAGTTATATACTAGATAAACTATATATAGGCTATATATACTATATATATATATATATATATATATATACATATATATATATATATATATATATATTGCGGTGTATTTATATAGTTATATACTATATATAGGCTATATATACTATATGTATATATATATATATATATATATATATATATATATATATGATATATATATATATTACTGTCTGTAGCACAGAAATCCAGTGCCTTTGCGCAATGCCTTTGCGAGTGAGCGAGCGCGCGCGCGCGAGAGAGAGAGAGAGAGAGAGAGAGGAGAGAGGAGAGAGAGAGAGAGAGAGGAGAGAGAGAGAGAGAGAGAGACCCTCACTCCCCACCAGTAACTTAAGACATGATCCTCTAGTAGCTCTTAACGAATACTGGCCTTAATTCAACCGGACCGTCCTGTGTTCAAGGAAACAGTTGACATCGGTGCTGTTCCCAGTGGCAGACAGAGAATTAAATCTCAGGTAGCTGGGCCGTGTTCTGTCACCGGACGCCGGGGGGGGGGGGGGGACACAAGGAGCCAACCTCCTTTCCGGCTGTTAATTTGGCTTACGAGTTAATAATTTGGTTTGGTATTTATTCAGTTCCGTGGAGGAGATAGTTTGGGGTGGGTTGGCATTTGGTTGCAATTATCAAAACAATTATATGTGGATATTTTTTGTTCAGTTATTTGCTTTACTGAATACTTGGTTATGTCTTATTGTATAAATGGCATTGCTGGCATACCAGTTATGACAATATTATTATTATTATTATTAATATTATTATTATTATAATTATTATTATTATTAATATTATCATTATTAATTATTAGTAGTAGATCCTCTTTAAGGCATATTATTATTATTATTATTATCATTATTATTATTATTATTATTATTATCATTATTATCTAAGCTACAGCCCTATATGGAAGAGCAAGAGGCATTTAAGACAAAAGGCTCAGACAGTGAAAATAGCCCAGTGAGGAAAGGAAATAAGGAAACACATATAATAGTGTACCTGAGTGTATCCTCAAGCAAGAGAACTCTACCCCAAGACAGTTGAAGAGCATGGTACAGAGGCTACTCACTACCAAAGACTCGAGTACAATGGTTTGATTTTGGAATGTCCTAGGAAAGCTGCTTAAAATGGTTAGAGAGTCTCTTCTCTACCCTTACCACTGAACAATAACATTACAGTAATTAGCACCTTCAGTGAAGAATATTTTTTCGCTTATAGTGTTGTCAGGTATATGAGGAAAGAGAAGAATGTGTAAAGAATAGGCCGCACTTTTCGGTGTGTGTATGGGAAAGCAAAGGAAAAATGAACCGTAGCCAGAGAGAAGGATCCAATACAGTACTATCTGTCCAGTCAAAGGACCTAATAACTCTAGCGGTTAGTATCTCAACAAGTGGCCATGCCTACGATAGTGTACAACTGTCAAGGGCTTAAATTCCAAAATTTATTTTTGATACGTCTGTATGCGTTTTCACTTAATTTTAGTTTATGCTCGTTATCAATAGATGGCGCTGATCGGTAAGCTAATGCCTGCAGTATTTTTGTATAGGTTTCCGTTCCCCCCTCTACTATCTTTGCATCCAAGATAAGCCAAATAGATTTTTAAAAAACCCCCCATTAGAATCCATCACCTCAAGGCATGAATGAAAAATAAATTCTGTGATAGGATTTAAAGAAAACGTTCCTCAATAATCCTTTTATAACATTTTCCCCATCCTACTATCCTAGGCACTTTGTGATCTTCAACCTCGTGTTGTGCCAGGTCCCATCCATTCATCTCAAGAGATCCCATTATTTCCTTTCCCAACTGTTATCATTGTTATAATGGACGTCATCGAACCCATTATTTCTCCCTCCCTCTCTCTCTCTCTCTCCCTCCCTCCCTCCCTCTCCCTCTCCCTCTACCACTGGTACAATGCCATTCATCAGCATCGTTCCAATAAGGGTCTTTCTCCTCGTCCTTCATTCTTTCTTCATCAATTCTTCATCTTCTTAAACGCCAAAGGTCCACTTATTCATCGGGAGGGGGGGGGGGGCGGTAATTTCTCTCCTACGTCGCTGTGAAAATCATTTTGGATGGAAGGGCGTCGTTCATTACCCTCCTTTAACTCTTAAATCCATCTACCCCCTCTCATTTCCCCTCCACCTCATTCCCTCCCTTCCCCTCTCATTCCCCCTACCCACTTTCATTCCCTTTCGTCCTCTCATTCCCCCTCTCTCCACCTCTCATTCCTCCTTCCCCTCTCTATTCCCCTACCCCCTCTCATTCCCCACCTCCTCTCATTCCCCTTCACCCTCTCATTCCTCTTTCCCCCTCTCATTCTTCTTTCCCCCTTCCCTTCTCTCATTTCCCCTTCCTTCTTATTACCCTGCCCCCCTCTCATTCCCTTCCCCGCTCGTTCCCCCTTCCCCCTCTCATTCCCTCTTCCCTTCTATCATTTTCCCTTCCCTATCATTCTCCCTTTTCCCCCTCTCATTCTCCTTCCCTATCTTATTCCCCCATTCTCCCTCTCATTCCCCCTTTCCCCTCTCACTCTCCTTCCCTCTCATTACCCCTTCTATCTCTCATTCCCCCTTCCTCCTTTAATCCCCCCCCTCTTATTCCCCCATCCTTCTCTCATACCCTTCAACCATTATACCCTTCCCCTCTCGTACCCTCCAACACTTATAGCCTCCCCCTTTCATTCTTCCTTCCCCCTCTCATTCCTCCTTCCCTCTCCTCTTTTCATTCCCAGCTCCCCTTTCATTCCCCGTTCCCACTCTCATTCCTTCTCCTTCTTATACCCTCCAATCTTTGTACCCTTTCCCCTTTCATGCTCCTCTCTCATTCTCCTATCCTCCTCATACCCTCAATCCCCCCCACCCACCCGTCTTAACCCCCAATATCTCCTGCATACCTACAAAATCGAAGAAAAATTTCCCAACTCAAATTCAAACAAAAGCGAAAACCTGTAAAGAAAAATTTGGGAATTTTCATGTACATGCAGTCGATTCCTGAATGTGCGTTTGAATCCTGAATTTGCGTTTGATTCGTGAATTTGCATTCGATTCTGGAATTTGCATTCAATTCCTGAATTTGCATCCGATTCGTGAATTTGCATTCGATTCCTGGATTTGCATTCGATTCTGGAATTTGCATTTGATTCCTGAATTTGCATTCAATTCCTGAATTTGCATTCGATTCTGGAATTTGCATTTGATTCCTGAATTTGCATTCAATTCCTGAATTTGCATTCGATTCTGGAATTTGCATTTGATTCCTGAATTTTCATTCAATTCCTGAATTTGCATCCGATTCGTGAATTTGCATTCGATTCGTGAATTTGCATTTGATTCTGGAATTTGCATTCAATTCCTGAATTTGCATCCGATTCGTGGAATTTGCATTCGATTCCTGGATTTGCACTAGATTCCTGAATTAGCATTCGATTCCTGAATTTGCATTCAATTCCTGAATTTGCATTCGATTCTGGGATTTGCATTCGATTCTGGAATTTGCATTCGATTCTGGAATTTGCATTCAATTCCTGAATTTGCATTCGATTCCTGAATTTGCATTCGATTCTTGAATTTGCATTCGATTCCTGAATTTGCAATCGATTCCTGAATTTGCATTCAGTTCCTGAATTTGCATTCGATTCCTGGATTTGCACTAGATTCCTGAATTTGCATTCGATTCCTGAATTTGCATTCGATTCCTGAATTTGCATTCGATTCTTGAATTTGCATTCAGTTCCTGAATTTGCATTCGATTCCTGGATTTGCACTAGATTCCTGAATTTGCATTCGATTCCTGAATTTGCATTCAATTCCTGAATTTGCATTCGCTTCTTGAATTTGCATTCAATTCCTGAATTTGCATTCGATTCCTGAATTTGCATTCGATTCTGAATTTGCATTCGATCCTAATTTGCTTCGATCCTGAATTTGCATTCGATTCTGGAATTTGCATTCGATTCTTGAATTTGCATTCAGTTCCTGAATTTGCATTCCGATTCCTGGTTTTGCACTCGAGTTTGCATTCCATTCGTAAATTTGCATTTGATTCCTGAATTTGCATTCAATTCCTGAATTTGCAATCAATTCCTGAATTAGCAATCGATTCCTGAATTTGAATTCAATTCCTGAATTTGCATACAATTCCTGAATTTGCATTCGATTCCTGAATTTGCAATTCAATTCCTGAATTAGCATTAGATTCCTGAATTTGCAATCGATTCCTGAATTAGCAATCGATTCCTGAATTTGCATACGATTCCTGAGTTTCTATTCGATTCCTGAATTTGCAATCAATTCCTGAATTAGCAATCGACTCCTGAATTTGCATACGATTCCTGAATTTGCAATCGATTCCTAAATTAAAAATCAATTCCTGAATTTGCAATCGATTCCTGAATTAGCAGTCGATTCCTGAATTTGCATACAATTCCTGAATTTGCAATCTATTCCTGAATTTGCATTCGATTCCTGAATTTGCAATCTATTCCTGAATTTGCATTTGATTCCTGAATTTGCAATCAATTCCTGAATTTGCATTCGATTCCTGAATTTGCAATCTATTCCTGAATTTGCATTCGATTCCTGAATTTGCAATCTATTCCTGAATTAGCAATTGATTCCTGAATTTGCAAGTAGCCTCTTCTGAACTTTTACCCCCAATTCCTTACTACGTAGTATTTGTATTTCAAGGCGAATTTGGAGATG
>NC_090726.1:200241808-200251808 GCF_036898095.1 Palaemon carinicauda
GTAACATGACTGAATATCCAAGAGACTCCCCCCATATCTCCCCTCCCAACCCTAATCTAACCCCCCCCCCCCCCACAAAACCCCCCTACCCCCTCACCCTCCCATGGTGGGGGGGGGGGGGTATCAGAGTAGCAGCGTGTGTGACGAGCTAAATGGCACTAATCATTTGTCATGGCTGGCTTCATTTATCACAAGTGACACCCAAAACGTTATAACATTATGACCTCCTCTCGCTGCCAACAGGTGGCTCTGACCTCGCTAGATACGCGTTCTTTCGGGTTTATTAGTAATAAGGTAGAAGGGTGAATCGTAAATAGAGGAAGGAAAATGAAGGAGTGGGGAGAAAATACTTGATAAGGGTGTAGGAAGAATAAGTAGATATCAATAGAGGTAGGGAAAAGGAGAGGTAGAAAAATATGGAGAGAGAGAGAGAGAGAGAAGAGAGAGAGAGAGAGAGAGAGGAGAGAGAGAGAGAGAGAGAGAGAGAGAGAGAGAGAGAGGTCGAAAACTGTGTTGGACAATTGTGGAGAGAGAGAGGAGAGAGAGCGAGAGAGAGGTTTAAGTGAAAAGGAGAGCGCAAAAAATGTGTAGGACAAATGTGTGTGTAGAGAGAGAGAGAGAGAGAGAGAGAGAGAGAGAGGATGAGAGAGAGAGAGAGAGAGGAGAGAGAGAGAGAGAGAGAGAGAGAGACCAGGAAAAGGAGAGTTCGAAAAATGTGTAGGATAGATATGTAAAGAGAGAGAGAGGAGAGAGAGAGAGAGGAGAGAGAGGTCGAAAACTGTGTTGGACAATTGTGTAGAGAGAGAGAGAGAGAGAGAGAGAGAGAGAGAGAGGAGAGAGAGAGAGAGAGAGAGAGAGAGAGAGAGAGAGAGGAGTTTAAGGAAGAAGAGGCTGAAAAATATGTAAGACAAATATGTAAAGAGAGAGAGAGAGAGAGAGAGAGAGAGAGAGAGAGGTCGAAGAATGTGTATGACCATTATGTAAAAAGAGTGAGAGAGAGAGAGAGAGAGAGAGAGATGAGAGAGAGAGAGAGAGAGAGAGAGAGAGAGAGAGAGGAGAAGTCGAAAAAAAAGTAAGAAAGAAAAATAAGTAAACAGAGTAGAAGAGAGATACGAAAAACATTGTATGAAAATAAGTAAAGGGAAAAAAGTTTTAAGAAAATCAACTCGAAGAAGATTTAACAATATTAAGTAAATAGAGGGAAAGAGAAGTAAGAATATTGAATCAAAGATGATGCAGGAAAAATAAGTAAAAACAAAGGAAGAAAGGTAAGAAAATGGAGTCGAGAAAGATGTAGAAAAAAAAGTAAATAAAGGGTAAGAGGGGTAAGAAAAGGAAGCAGTAAAAAGTAATTTTATAAAGCGAAGGGACATAAGAATAAGAAGTTGAGAATGATGTAGAGAAACTAAATAAATACAGGTGAAGAGAGGTAAGAAAATTATGTTATTCAAAAATTAGACCAAGATAGAGGAAAATACACTTTAAAAAACCGTAATTCTAATAAGAAATTCTCCGTTAAAATATAGTTCTCAGCCGTATTTCAGTAAATTACAGGCGACCGTAATTTTTACTTTACTTTGTTATTATCTTTCACGGGTTGGTGACCGTAATGTCACTCCCTTAATGTCAATATATCCGTTTATAAAATGATAAATGCTGGCAACATTTATTCCATGATTTTTACGGGTTTTTTTAGGGCAAATTTTTAACAATGTACATTATATCATGTAAATAGTGTCAGAGGGGAAATTTTCATATATTGCAATTAGTATATTCTGATGAAACTTGTTATAAAATGAGAAATAAAAAGGAAATATATATTCTTATAGCATCATGCTTTTTCCAAGTAGTTTTGTAGCTAAGCAAGTAATGATGCTGGTGATAATAATAATAATAATAATAATAATAATAATAATGGTTATTAGTAGTAGTAATAATAATAATAATAATAATAATAATAATAATAATAATAATAATATAACAATAACAATAATAATAATAATAATAATAATAATAATAATAATGGTATTAATAATTATAATAATAATGATAATAATAACAATAATAATAATAATGATAATAATAATAATAAACAGGTAAATACAGTATTGTAGGGGCAAGGTATGAAAAATGAGTATTCGAAGCGATTGAAGGCCGGGGGGGGGGGGGTTGTTAGATAGTTGGGAAGTGCTCTAGATGTGGCAGTTGCTGGTGTATATACCGGAAGATCGGATGATTTATTACCCTCAGGCTGACAGACTCTCCCGTTGGTTTCCATGTTCGAGGGTTTTTATAGCATTTTTTTATATTGGTGTGTTTACACTTTATCCTTATTTGTTTTTTTTTTAGGTCGTGTATTTTCTTGATGCATAAGGCAAGGTTGTTTGTGGGAGATGTAAGTTTTCTTTAGAAAAACTTTCGTTTACTTTTTATCTTTATTTTTTTTAAATTTGAGATTCCATGTTCGAGGGTTTTTATTGCATTTTTTATATTGGTGTGTTTACATTTTATCCTTTTTTTTTTTTTTTTTTTTTTTTTTTTAGGTCGTGTATTTTCTTGATGCATAAGGCAAGGTTGTTTGTGGGAGATGTAAGTTTTCTTTAGAAAAGCTTTCGTTTACTTTTTATCTTTATTTTTTTTTAATTTGAGATTCCATGTTCGAGGGTTTTTATTGCATTTTTTATATTGGTGTGTTTACACTTTATCCTTATTTGTTTTTTTTTAGGCCGTGTATTTTCTTGATGCATAAGGCAAGGTTGTTTGTGGGAGATGTAAGTTTTCTTTAGAAAAACTTTCCTTTACTTTCTATCTTCATTTTTTAAGTTTTAGATCACTAATTTTCTTGATATATAAGGCAAGGATGTCTGTGGAAGATTTAAGTTTTACTTATTTTTATTTGTTTTTTATTTTAGGTCGTGTATTTTCTTGATGCATAAGGCAAGGTTGTTTGTGGTAGATGTAAGTTTTCTTTAGAAAAACTTTCGTTTACTTTCTATCTTCATTTTTTTAAAATTTGAGATTCCATGTTATAGGGTTTTTATTGCATTTTTTATATTGGTGTGTTTACATTTTATTTTTATTTATTTTTTTTTTTTAGGTCGTGTATTTTCTTGATGTATAAGGCAAGGTTGTTTGTGGGAGATGTAAGTTTTCTTTAGAAAAACTTTCCTTTACTTTCTATCTTTATTTTTTTAAATTTGAGATTCCATGTTATAGGGTTTTTATTGCATTTTTTATATTGGTGTGTTTATACTTTATTTTTATTTGTTTTATTTTAGATCGTGTATTTTCTTGATGCATAAGGCAAGGTTGTTTGTGGGAGATGTAAGTTTTCTTTAGGGAAACTTTCGTTTACTTTCTATCTTCATTTTTTTAAATTTGAGATTCCATGTTACAGGGTTTTTATTGCATTTTTTATATTGGTGTGTTTATTTTATCTTTATTTGTTTTTTATTTTAGGTCGTGTATTTTCTTGATGCATAAGGCAAGGTTGTTTGTGGTAGATGTAAGTTTTCTTTAGAAAAGCTTTCGTTTACTTTTTATCTTTATTTTTTTTAAATTTGAGATTCCATGTTCGAGGGTTTTTATTGCATTTTTTATATTGGTGTGTTTACACTTTATCCTTATTTGTTTTTTTTTAGGTCGTGTATGTTCTTGATGTATAAGGCAAGGTTGTTTGTGGGAGATGTAAGTTTTCTTTAGGAAAACTTTCGTTTACTTTCTATCTTTATTTTTTTTAAATTTGAGATCTCCAATTTTCTTGATGCATAAGGCAAGGATGTGTGTGGAAGACTTAAGTTTTACTTCTGTATTGTTTCCTCGTTTCCTTTCATCAATAGGCTATTTTTCCCTTTTGGAGTCTTTGGGCTTATAGCAACCTGCTTTTCCAACTAGGGTTGTAGCTCAGCTGATAATAATAATAATAATGATAATAATAATAATAATAATAATAATAATAATAATAATAATAAAGAAAAATGTTCTAGTCTTGGGTAGTGCCATAGCCTCTGTACCATGGTCTTCCATTGTCTTCGGTTAAAGTTCTCTACTTGAGGGTACACTCCTATAGTTTATTTCTCCTTTTCCTTTCCTCACAGCTAATTTTCCCTGTTGGAGCCCTTGATCTTACAGCATCCTGCTTTTCAAACTAGGGTTATAGCTTAACTAGTAATAATAATAATAATAATAATAATAATAATAATAATAATAATAATAATAATAATAATAATAATAATGATAATAATAATAATTATAATAATAATAATAAAGAAAAATGTTCTAGTCTTGGGTAGTGCCATAGCCTCTGTACCATGGTCTTCCATTGTCTTCGGTTAAAGTTCTCTACTTGAGGGTACACTCCTATAGTTTATTTCTCCTTTTCCTTTCCTCACAGCTAATTTTCCCTGTTGGAGCCCTTGATCTTACAGCATCCTGCTTATCAAATTAGGGTTGTAGCTTAACTAGTAATAATAATAATGATAATAATAATAATAATAATAATAATAATGATAATAATAATAATAATAATAATAATAATAATAATAAAGAAAAGTGTTCTAGTCTTGGGTAGTGCCATAGCCTCTGTACCATGGTCTTCCATTGTCTTCGGTTAAAGTTCTCTACTTGAGGGTACACTCTTATAGTTTATTTCCTAATTTCCTTTCCTCACTAGGCTATTTTACCCTGTTGGTGTCCTTGCGCTTATAGCATCCAGCTTTTCCAACTAGGCTTGTAACTCAGCTAATAATAATAATAATAATAATAATAATAATAATAATAATAATAATAAAGAAGAATGTTCTAGTCTTGGGTAGTGCCATAGCCTCTGTACCATGGTCTTCCATTGCCTTGGGTTAGAGTTCTCTACTTGAGGGTACACTCTTATAGTTGATTTCCTTATTTCCTTTCCTCTCTAGGCTATTTTACCCTTTTGGGGTCCTTGATCTTACAGCCTCCTGCTTTTCAAACTAGGGTTATAGCTTAGCCAGTAATAATAGCAATAATTTGCAAGGTAACAATGCTTCTGTAAGATATAAACAGACTTGTATTCATCAACTACTACATCCTTGACTCCATGTTAGCGAACTTCATCAATAACTAGACCAACAAGAGAGCTCAGTCAGTTCTTACACACCGTCTCAGATACTGGCAGATCGTTGATCATCTAGGCTTTGTTGATGCCTTTGAATACTGGCTTGTAGGTTCATTGTCCTGTAGTGGATCCTGTAACGTGCTGTAACTGCTGGGATGAAGGGAAATCGGGTCAATTAAGAGAATGATGCACAGGGATCGACGTAATAATTTCCAAGTGTATTCTAGGAGAGCTGTTTGAGCGTTTCTCTTTATTATTATTATTATTATTATTATTTTTATTTTTATTTTTATTATTATTATTATTATTATTGTTATTATTGTTATTATTATTATTATAATTATTATTATAATTATTATTATTATTATCATTATTTTTATTATTATTGTTATTATTATTATTATTATTATTATTATTATTATCATTACTATAATTATTTTTTTTATTATTATTATTATTATCATTATTATTATTATTATTATTATTATTATTATTATTATTATTATTTGGTATTAAAATCCATAATTATATTAGTACTATATTTAAAACTAGCAGGAGATGAAGAGGCACTTTGATAAAAGTGCGAAATCTAGTGCTATCTTTAAATATACAAGTTAGTATTATTATTATTATTATTATTATTATTATTATTATTATTGTTATTATTATTACCTCGGTCAAGGAGATTATAAAACAACGTGTTTATTTATTTATTTGTTTATCTATTTGTCTGTTTGTCTGTATGCTGAGGATTCCGTCAAAACTTCTTGCTGGAGTTTTGCCAAATTTTATTATTGTTATTATTATTATTATTATTATTATTATTATTATTATTATTATTATTATTATTATTATTATTATTATTATTGTTATTATTATCATCATCATTATTATTATTATTGGTTCGAAGAATTATTGTACAATAGATTCATTCACGGTCAACATATGTAAAAGGGAAAGTATGGTCCGTAGACTTTAATAAAATGTGAGAATCTTTCTTAGCGTAGGTCTGAAATGCTTTTTCATTATTATTATTATTATTATTATTATTATTATTATTATTATTATTATTATTATCCTTGTTGTTGTTGTTGTTGTTGTTTTTGTTGTTATTCACGTTCTTTCATTGACTTATCCGACATCTATTATTATTATTATTATTATCATTATTATTATTATTATTATTACTATTACCATTATCATTAACATTATCATTATCATTATTATTATTATTATTATTATTATTATTATTATTATCATCAACGTTCTTTCTCTCTCTTACCAATTGAGTGATCTTGCAGGCGCTACCTTGGTGTAACCTCGAAGCTATTTTGGGGCACGGCACGAGAAAGCTAGGTCATATTTTCGAGAGCTGATGTTTTCTTGAAATTATGACTTTAATTGGCCGCCCAACGTAGTTCGGAGGGGGGGGGGGGGTGGAGCAATCTGACCTATTCATGCAACGTGTAAAATGTATAATGCCTCCCTCTCTGTGTCAGGGGCATTTAGAATCTATTTTGCAGTATTGTATCATATTATTATTATTATTATTATTATTATTATTATTATTATTATTATTATTATTATTAAATGCTAAGCTACAACCCTAGTTGGAAAAGCAGGATGCTATAATCCCAGGGGCCCAACAGGGAAAATAGCCCAGTAAGGAAAGGAAACAAGGAAAAATAAAATATTTTAAGAACAGTAAATACATTGAAATAAATAATTCCTATATAAACTATAAAAACTTTAACAAAACAAGAGGAAGAGAAACTAAATAGAACAGTGTGCCCGAGTGTACCCTCAAGCAAGAGAACTCTAAACCAAGATAGTGGAAGACCATGGTAGAGAGGCTATGACACTACCCAAGACTACAGAATAATGGTTTGATTTTGGAGTGTCCTCCTGGAAGAGCTGCTTACCATAACTAAAGAGTCTCTTCTACCCTTACCAAGAGGAAAGTAGCTAATGAACAATTACAGTATAGTAGTTAACCCTTTGGGAGAAGAAGAATTGTTTGGTAATCTCAGTGTTGTCAGGTGTATTAGGACAGAAGAGAATCTGTAAAGAATAGGCCAGACTATTCGGTGTCTGTGTAGGCAAAGGAAAAGTTATTCTAACTGAAACTAAAATTGAAACTAAAACTATAAATATAACTAAAACTAAAACTAAAACTAAAATTATAACTAAAACTATAACTATAACTAAAACTATAACTATAACTATAACTAAAACTAAAATAGAAACTAAAACTAAAACTAATATATTTTTTTATAGTGAATATTTTAAAATTACTTATTATAAATTTTTCTTGCATTTCTTGTTCTTTTTATAATTTTATTGTCACCGACGTCGTAATTAATATTTGTAAAGAAAAATTCCTCTTGTTATTATTTAGTTGGTTGTAAAATAGAATGATAATGTGAGGTATAATGTTATTGAATATGATTATATTGTAAAGGGGATCTCTCTCTCTCTCTCTCTCTCTCTCTCTCTCTCTCTCTCTCTCTCTCTCTCTCTCTCTCTATATATATATATATATATATATATATATATATTAACTTTGAAGAAACATTTACATGATTTGTGTGTTCGTCCTTCAGTTTAATTGAATATATTTATCTATATATATGTATGTATGTGTATATATATAATGTATATATATATATATATATTATATATGTGTGAATGCATGTATGTTTCTATATATATATATATATATATATATATATATATATGTCTCTCTACTATAAACATTATGCATTGTGACATTTCACTCCTATGAAATTCGTTTCACTCATGAAGGTCATCCCTGGAGCAAGTTTTTAAAGATCACACACCCGAGTTAATTGAAATTAGTAGAAGTTTTGATTGCAATTTCTTTTTAATTAAATCGTGTAATTCTCGTAGTGTAATTTTTTTTATTCTGATGCAGTAGAAAAAAAAAAAATTCAATAAAACTTTTTTGGACATTTTCTGAGAGACAGATAGCAATTGCACTGATTTTTATTCTTTTTTTAGTTTTGGTGAATTTTAGAATTTTATCATTTAAAAAATAATCGTGTCGTCTCTTATCTAGTTTTATCAATAGATTAAAGGTGAATTTGATTGACAGTTACTACATCAATTATATACTGTAAAATATGGTAGAGAGAGAGAGAGAGAGAGAGAGAGAGAGAGAGAGAGAGAGAGAGTATAGATATATGGATATATTTGTATATATATTTCTCTCTCTCTCTCTCTCTCTCTCTCTCTCTCTCTCTGTATATATATATATATATATATATATATATATATATATATATATATATATATATATATATATATATATATATATATATATATTTAGTGTACCAAAAATATGAAAATAATTTAAATAAATACTTTCTTATTAAATAACAATCTATGAAATATTTACAATGACTTAAAATAAGACAACATGAAACTCCTTAAACTCTAAAATTAAAAAAAAAAAAAAAATATATCATTGAATTTCCCCAACCTGCCAGCGGACCATGGCTTTAAGATTCCTCCTTTTCCGGGAAACCCAATATTAGTGTCTCGTGTCAACACCCTAAAGAATGGATTGGTGGCACCTTCAGCCGGATATCCGATATGTCCAATATTTTGGTAAAATGTATGACCCCGATGCAGTCGTAGGTCTTATTACCTCCCCCAACGAAGTTGGAAGGAGGTTATGTTTTACCCACTGTTTGTGTTTGTGTGTTTGTTTGTTTGCAAACAGCTTCCTGCCCACAATTTTAGACGTAGACTAATGAAACTTGCAGGGATTAACTGTTATTCAAAGAACTGGAAATGGTTAAATTTGTGAAGGTCATGGTCAAAGGTCAAGGTCACAGTCAAGCAAAATGTCCAATTCATGTAATCAGCCATACGTTTTGACATCGTCGTCACAGAGACTTCAAAATGTGTTCATATTTGAGTGGCCCCGGTGCAGTCGTAGGTCTTATTACCTCCGCCAACGAAGTTGGAAAGAGGTTATGTTTTACCCACCGTTTTGTGTGTGTGTTTGCGAACAGCTTCCTGGCCACAGTTTTAATCGTAGGGTAATGAAACATGCAGGGATTAGCTCTTAAGTAAAAAGGTATGTTTTGCCCTCTGTTTGTGTGTGTTTGTCTGCGAACAGGTTCCTGGCCACAGTTTTAATTGTATAGAAATGAAACTTGGAGGGATTAACTGTTATGTAAAAAACTGGAAATTATTAAATTTTGGAAGGTCAAGGTCAAAGGTTAAGGTTACGATCAAACAAAATATTGATGTTTTATCAGGTTGAATATAAAGAAAAATAATTCACAGAGAGAGAGAGAGAGAGAGAGAGAGAGAGAGAGAGAGAGAGAGAGAGAGAGAGAGAGAGAGAGCCAGTGTTATAGATGGGAGCTAGAGAGAGGAATATGTCCAATATTTTGGTCAAATGTATGACCCCGATGCACTCGTAGGTCTTATTACCTTCGCCAACGAATTGGAAGGAGGTTATGTTTTCGCCCCCTGTTTGTGTGCTTGTAATTTGTGTGTGTTTGTTTGCGAACAGCTTCATGGCCACAATTTTAGACGTAGAGTAATGAAAATTGCAGGGATTAACTGTTATTCAAAGAACTGGAAATGGTTAAATTTGTGAAGGTCATGGTTAAAGGTCAAGGTCAAACAGTGTTCATATTTGAGTAGCCCCGGTGCACTCGTAGGTCTTATTACCTTCGCCAACTAAATTGGATGGAGGTTATATTTTACGCCACTGTTTGTGTTTGCGTATGTGTGTGTGTGTGTGTTTGCGAACAGCTTCCTGACCACAGTTTTAATCGTAGGGTAATGAAACATGCAGGGATTAGCTCTTATGTAAAAGGGTATGTTTTGCCCTCTGTTTGTGTGTGTTTGTCTGCGAACAGTTTACTG
>NC_090726.1:200256808-200274308 GCF_036898095.1 Palaemon carinicauda
TTTATGCAAAAGAGAAACTGGTTTAGCATGTGTATATTTTTTTATGCAAAAGAGAAACTGGTTTAGCATGTGTGTATTTTTTCATGCAAAAGAGAAACTGTTTTATCATGTGTATATTTTTTCATGCAAAAGAGAAACTGGTTTAGCATGTGTATATTTTTTCATGCAAAAGAGAAACTGGTTTAGCATGTGTATATTTTTTTATGCAAAAGAGAAACTGGTTTAGCATGTGTATATTTTTTTTTATGCAAAAGAGAAACTCGTTTAGCATGTGTGTGATATATTTGCAAAAGAGAAACTGGTTTAGCATATGTATATTTTTTTTGCTAGAGAAACTGGTTTAGCATATGTATGATATATTTGCAAAAGAGAAACTGGTTTAGCATGTGTATATTTTTTTCATGCAAAAGAGAAACTGGTTTAGCATGTGTATATTTTTTATGCAAAAGAAAACTGGTTTAGCATGTGTATATTTTTTATGCAAAAGAAAACTGGTTTAGCATGTGTATATTTTTTTATGCAAAAGAGAAACTGGTTTAGCATGTGTATATTTTTTTCATGCAAAAGAGAAACTGGTTTAGCATGTGTATATTTTTTATGCAAAAGAAAACTGGTTTAGCATGTGTATATTTTTTATGCAAAAGAAAACTGGTTTAGCATGTGTATATTTATTTTTTATGCAAAAGAGAAACTGGTTTAGCATGTGTATTTGTTTTTCATTTCGCGTTGGACGTCGTTGCTTTCTTACCTTTTTATTGTAAGGTGTTTCTCGTTCTTTTCCAATTCAAATTTAACTTCGTATGTATCATGCTATATTTATTTCTTGGTGTCATCATGATTCTAATATGCAGATTGGGTCTCGAGATCTGAGTGACTTCCACAGAGTAAATGTAACAGCATTATTATTTATAGTTATTATTATTATTATTATTATTATTATTATTATTATTATTACTTTTATTATTTATTATTAGGGTAAATATTATTTTTATTATTATTATTGTTATTATTATTATTATTATTATTATTGTCGTTGTTATTATTATTGTTGTTATTATTATTGTTGTTGTTGTTATTATTATTGTTATTGTCGTTGTTATTCTTCTTCTTCTTCTTCTTCTTCTTATTATTATTATTATTATTGCTGTTATTATTATTATTATTATTATTATTATTATTATTATTATTACTACTACTACTATTATTATCATTATTGTTATTATTATTATTGTTAATTACTAGTTGGAGAGGAATGCTAACCTAATGCCTCATACATTTCGATAAACAGACATGTTTATAATTCTCTAAATACAATCATCACGTAAACAAAATACATAATAATAAACAATAATCAAAGGGTATTTCCAAAACGATATATTTTATCAATAGATAAAATTTAGCATTTAGCAAAGGAAATAAGATAAAATACATTTATATGGAATCTTTTCATCATGACCAAGCCTAGAATTATCTGGGAGCCAAGGAAAGAATAGAAAAAAAAATATGATGATCTCAGCAGAAATTTTGGGCCCGGGGCAAAATCTCCGAAAACCTGCAGAGATAAGAAGGTATCTAGTGATAGAAAGACTCGGTAATTCTGAATTGTGGAGGAAAAAAAATCTTTCGTGGAGTCGGTCTATTTATTCCTTTCTATGCAATATATATATATATATATATATATATGTTTATATTATGTATGTATGTATGTATGTATGTATATATATATATATTTATTTATATATATTTATATATATTCCTTTATTTATATATGTACATTTATATAATATATATATATATATATGTATATACATTATATATATATATATATATATACAGAGAGAGAGAGAGAGAGAGAGAGAGAGAGAGAGAGAGAGAGAGATGTATACACACTTTCTGAGTGGCAATACCTTAACGTGGTGAAAGAGTTTCTGTATCGCCATGATCTTACAAGCTGTACTAGCCAGACACCCTTACTAGGTTGGTTTGCTGTAATCGATTAGATAAACGTCTCCCACCTTCACCAATACCCGCTGGCCAGCGTTGTGATGAAAACTGGCCAAACCCCAGACACGAATAGAAACTAGACTGAGGCCTTTGTCCTGTATTGGTCATGAAACGGCTGAATTTGTTATTTGTATGCGTATATTTATACACATATGTTTATTTATTAATTTTGTTTATTTAAATAAGTTGCATTGAAATTTCCCTGCTTTATCTTACAAAATATCCCTGACGTGAGAAACGCTTCCTGACGTGTTGTCAAATATTCAGTGTGGGGGAAAATCCCTGGATTGTTTAGGGAAATATTCTCGTCAATAGATGTATTCGTCTTTTCTGGGGGAAAATCCCTGGATTGTTTAGGGAAATATTCTCGTCAATAGATGTATTCGTCTTTTCTGGGGGAAAATCCCTGAATTAATTAAGAAAATATTTTCGTCAATTGATGTATCCTGGTGTTTACCGTTTGTTGATTTAATTACATGGAACGTAAGCAACTGTTAAAGAAAGTTAAATTGGGTAAATCTATATAATGAAGAGCATGTGCCGGGCTATATATATATATATATATATATATGTATATATATATATATATATATAGCCCGGCACATGCTCTTCATTATATAGATTTACCCAATTTAACTTATATATATATATAATATATATACATATATATATATATATATATATGTATATATAATATATATATATATATATATATGTATATATAATATATATATATATATATATATATGTATATATATATATGTATATATAATATATATATATATATATATATATACATACACTTGGACATGTTATTATACGTTTATAATGAATAGACAATGTCTCAGTTTGTCCTGAGAGATTCTGGACAAACTAACTGCGATTTTTAGACGCCACTAAGACATTGTCCACTCACTATAAATATTTCCATTCCTGTAGTCCTGCCCTGGGGAGGGGGGGGGGGGTTACCCCGAGAGGTACACTCAGAAACCACAATCTCCCACAAATTGCCGAAACTGCCGTGTTGTAGTTAGGAAAGGGGGGAAGGGTTGAATCTCTGTGTGCGTATGTGTGGATTATTTAGACGTCATTATTGACGGGACGCGTTCACTAGTAAACATGTAAACAAGAGGAATATGTAATCTTCCATGCACGCACAGTGGTAAGGGTTCGGAGCACGTGACCTGTGTCACTAAAGAATGCATAGAAAGTGAAAGGAAAATTGGGAATGTAATAAAAATTATGAATGGAATCAAAATTGAGAATGGATTTTAAGTTAGGAATAGAATTAAAAACTGGGAATGGACTCAAAATTATGAATGGAATCAAAATTGTGAATGGAATAAAAAATGGGAATGGCATCAAAATTGAGAATGGAGTTATATTGGGAATGGAATCATCATTGGGAATGAAATCAAGTTGGGAATGGAATCAAAATTGCAAATGGAATCAAAATTGCGAAGGAAATCAAAATTGGGAATGGAATCAAAATTGGAAATTGAATCAAAGTTGTGAATGGAATCAAAACTAGAAATGCAATCAAAACTGTGAATGGAATAGAAATTTGGAATGAAATAGAAGTTGGGAATGGAATTAAAATTGGAAATGGATTCAAAATTGTTAATTGAATCAAAATTAGAAATGCAATCAAAACTGGGAATAGAATCAAAATTGGGAATGGACTCAAAATTAGGAATTGACTCAAAATAGGGAATAGAGTCAAAACTGGAAATGAAATCAAAATTGGGAATAAAATCAAAATGGGGAATGAAATCAAAATTGCGAATGGAATCAAAACTGGGAATTGAATCAAAAGTGAGAATGGACTCAAAATTGGGAATGGACTCAAAATTGGGAATGGACTCAAAATTGGGAATGGACTCAAAATTGGGAATTGTCTCAAAATGGGGAATGGACTCAAAATAGGGAATAGAATCAAAACTGGAAATGGAATGAAAATTGGGAATGAAATCAAAATTGCGAACGGAATCAAATTTGAAAATGAAATAAAAATTGGAATGAAATAAAAATTGTGAATGGAATCGAAATTGGGAATGAAATCAAAATAGCGAATGGAATCAAAATTGGGAATGGACTCAAAATTGGGAATGGACTCTATGTGACGAATAGAATCAAAACTGGAAATGGAATAAAAATTGGGAATGAAATAAAAATTGCGAATGGAATCAAAATTGAGAATGGAATCAAAATTGGGAATGAAATCAAAATTGCGAATGGAATCAAAATTGAGAATGGAATCAAAATTGGGAATGAAATAAAAATTGCGAATGGAATCAAAATTGAGAATGGAATAAAAATTGGGAATGAAATAAAAATTGCGAATGGAATCAAAATTGAGAATGGAATCAAAATTGGGAATGAAATCAAAATTGCGAATGGAATCAAAATTGAGAATGGAATCAAAATTGGGAATGAAATAAAAATTGCGAATGGAATAAAAATTGAGAATGGAATAAAAATTGGGAATGAAATAAAAATTGCGAATGGAATCAAAATTGAGAATGGAATCAAAATTGGGAATGAAATCAAAATTGCGAATGGAATCAAAATGGGAATTGAATCACAATTTGGAATGGACTCAAAATTGGGAATGGATTCAAAATTAGGAATAGAATCAAAATTGCAAATGGAATCAAAATTGTGAATGAAAGACAAAATTGGGAATTGAATCCAAATTGGTAATGAAATGAAAATGAGGAATGGAGTCGAAATTGGCAATTGAATCAAAACTGAGAATCGACTTAAAATTGGAAATGATATCATATCTTGGGATGGAATAAGAAATATTAATAAAATAAAAATTGGAAATACTTAAAATTGGGAATGATATCTAATCTTGGAATGGAATAAGAAAATTTTAATGAAATAAAAAATTTGGAATACTCAAAATTGGAATGATGTCAAATCTTGGAATGGAATAAGAAAATTTTTAATTGAAATAAAAATTTGGAATACTCAAAATTGGGAATGATGTCAAATCTTGGAATGGAACAAACAAATTTTAATGAAGTCAAAATTGGAAATACTCAAAATTGGGAATGATATCAAATCTTGGAATGGAAATAAAAATTTTTTAAGGAAATAAAAACTCAAAATTGGGAATGATATCAAATCTTGGAATGGAATAAAAAATTTTTTAAGGAAATAAAAACTCAAAATTGGGAATGATATCAAATCTTGGAATGGAATAAAAAATTTTAATGAAATAAAAATTGGAAATACTCAAAATTTGGAATGAAATCCCATTGGAATTGTACCATCGGAAGTCAAACACAAGACTCGGATGCTCCAGTGAGGTGGGTTTGGAGGTCTTTGGGGGGTACCAACCCCTTCCCGCCCCCCCCTCCTCCCTCCCCCCCCCCTCCCCCCCACAGCCAACACTTACCCTCCTACAACCCCTCTAACAGACGGGTTCCTCGTCTGCCATGAATACTAATTTGAAAGAGCCTCTCTCTCTCTCTCTCTCTCTCTCTCTCTCCCTATTTATATAACATCGAAAATCAATATCTATTTCGGTAATAGGGACCTAAAGCGTTGGCTCTCTCTCTCTCTCTCTCTCTCTCTCTCTCTCTCTCTCCCTGTTTTAATCTTTATAGCATTGTTAAACTTTGTCTTATAACTTCTTTATCTTCGTTTTGCGGTATCCCTTGCTTCTGATTTCCCCCCCCTCTCTCATTCTCTCTCTCTCTCTCTCTCTCTCTCTCTCTCTCTCTCTCTCTCTCTCTCTCTACTTTTTCCTACATTTTCCATTAAGGAGAGAGGAGAGAGAGAGAGAGAGAGAGAGAGAGAGAGAGAGTGTTTCAATAATCGACTTTCTCTTATGATTCGTTGGAAATTTCATTGTTTACATAATTTCCATAATTTTTTAAATGAGAGAGAGAGAGAGAGAGAGAGAGAGAGAGAGAGAGAGAATCGAGTGTTTCTGTTTGAAATTTCACTATTTACTTATTTTTCCAAAATGTCTAACATTAATTGGAGAGAGAGAGAGAGAGAGAGAGAGAGAGAGAGAGAGAGAGAGAATGAGAATTTCAGCAATTGAGTCCTCTTATGACCGTGTTGTAAATTTCATAATTTACATATTTTCAAAAAATTCAGAAATTAATAAAAAAATATATATGAGTTTTATTACCTGAATAGAAAATTATATATATTTTTATCAAATCTGAAATTAACAAAAAATGTGTTTTTTCTATTAATAGTTAAATAGTAAATTATGTTTTTATCACGTCTGAAAAAAAAAGAGTTTTTTTTTTATTAGCATAACAGAAAATATATATTTTTGTCACGTCTGGAATTAAAACAAAGAAGTTTGATGTTTTATTGGCAGAATCGAAAATATATATATTTTTGGCACAACTGAAATAAGAAAGGTCTTTGGTCTTTTTTATTTGCTAAATTGAAAATTATTTTTTTATCACTTCTGAAAATAACGAAAAAAAATTTGTTCTTTTCTTTGCTAAATCGAAAATTATTATTTTTGTCACGTCTGAAATTGGGAAAAAAAAAGGAAAAAAAAAGTGTTTTTTTGTTAGCTGATTAGAAAATACATTATTTTTTATCATGTCTGAAATAAAAAAAAGATGTTCTGTCTATTATTAGGTAAATAGAAAACATATATTTATCACGTCTGAAATAAAAAAGGTGTTTGATCTTTAATTAGCCGAATAGAAAATGATATATTTCCCACTTTTGAATATCAAATTTTGTGCGACAAAGAGAAATAATATTTCTGACCTTTCAACCCAGAAAATGAATCGCCCATCGCTCGTTTCCTATACAGAGAACGTGGCGATGGTCATTTCCATTTCCATTAAGATAATATGTTTTAATTAAACCCACTTACTCTGGATAATGTTAAACCATCATCCTGGAAAAAAAAAAACTGGAAACAGATTTCATTTGGGAATTATTCCAGTTATTAGAATTTAACATACGTAATTTCGGCAACTACATTTGGCGCGGCAAAGATTCTTCCAGTGATGGTTTCCGAAAAAACGTTTTGTAATTAAAAATTAATGTGGTAATCCCTTGCCTAGTTAATATGCAGAGCGCTCTTCTCAAATGTTATAGTTTCCGAGCGTTCAATTTTTTTTTTTTTTTTTTTTTTTTTTTTTTTTTTTTTTTTAGGTTGGGTGGAATCGTACGAATAATGTATATGAACATTTGAGAGAAAGAATGGAGTTAACTGAGAGCTCTTCATTTTCTCTTATAGGTTATGAAGTTCCCTTAATATGAGGATTGGAAATTGTCTTTTGTTTGGTCTATATTATCTTCATTACTCAGCACATTGTTATTAATTACGTGACTGTTATGGCAGTTAGCGTTATTAACATAAGGATTTGCATATATATATATATATATATATACATACATACAGTTTATATATGGTCCGTCTTTAAGACGTTGTCTGTAGGTTTGTTGTGGTCCATTGGTAACCTCTCTGCTTGTTGATCGCCAGACTGGGGTTCGAATCCCGCTCAAACTCGTTAGTTCCTCTGGTCACTGCAACCTCACCATCCTTGTGAGCTAAGAATGGTGACTTTTGGGGGAGCCAATATGTCTATCTGCTGAGTCACCAGCAGTCATTGACTGGTCCTCATTGGTCCTAGCTTGGGTGGAGAGAGGCTGCTTGGGCGCTGATCATATGATTATATGATCAGTGGTTATGGCATTGTCCTGCTTGATAGGGCAATGCCACTGTCCGGTGCCTCTGCCACTCATGAGTGACCTTTAAACAAGTTAGTTTTATTACCAGTGTTTATCATGTTACAGTCTGAATTCTCTGTTTTTTTAAAAGGTAACTTTATTACGGCCATATGAAAGTGGAGTATTATCATTCCAGGTCTGGTAATACTTTGATGTTTCCTACTGGCCGATTCTTGAGTTAATATAGAAGAATTATCTCTAGTCTTGGTAGTAGGTTGGCCAGGGCACCAGCCGCCCGTTGAGATACTACCGCTAGAGAGTTATGAGGTCCTTTGACTGGTCAGACAGTACTACAATGGATCTTTCTCTCTGGTTACGGTTCTTTCCCTTTGCCTACACAGACACTGAATAGTCTGGTCTATTCTTTACAGATTCTCTTCTGTCCTCATACACCTGACAACACTGAGATTACCAAACAATTCTTTTTCTCCCAAGGGGTTAACTACTGCACTGTAATTTTTCAGTGGCTACTTTCCTCTTCATAAGGGTAGAAGAGGCTCTTAAGCTATGGTAAGCAGCTCTTCTAGGAGAACAACACTCCAAAATCAAACCATTGTTCCCTAGTTTTGGGTAGTGCCATAGCTTCTGTACCATGGCCTTCCACTATCTTGGGTTAGAGTTCTCTTGCTTGAGGGTACAGTCGGGCACACTGTTCTATCTAGTTTCTCTTCCCCTTGTTTTGTTAAAGTTTTTATAGTTTATATAGGAAATATTTATTTCAATGTTTTTACTGTTCTTAGAATATTTTATTTTTCCTTGTTTCCTTTCTCACTGGGCTATTTTTCCCTGTTGGGGCCCCTGGGCTTATAACATCCTGCTTTTCCAACTAGGGTTGTAGCTTAGCATTTAATAATAATAATAATAATAATAATAATAATAATAGTGCCGTGGCCTCTATACCATAGTCTTCCAATATTTTGGATTAGAGTTCTCTTGCTTGAGGGTACACTTAGACACACTATTCTATGTTTCCTTACTTCGTTTCCTCACTGGGTTATTTTTCTTATTGGAGCAACTTAGGCTCATGGCATCCTGCTTTTAAAGTTTTAAAGGTCACTCATGAATGGCAGTTTATTTTATTTATTTATTTCCTTTCGACGCTTGGCATTTTTTCCCTGTTGGAGACCTTGGGCTTATAGCATCCTGTTTTTCTAACTGAGGTTGTAGCTTGCCTGATAATAATAATAAATAATAATAATAATAATAATAATAATAATAATAGTGTATGGGAATAGCCTATAATAACTATTCATTGCATCTTTATATTATTATTGCTACTACTACTACTACCAATACTACAACTACTACTACTACTACTACTACTACTACTACTACTACTAGTAGTAGTAGTAGTAGTAGTTTGAAAAGAATGTTGCTAAGATGCTATAAGTCCCAAGGACTCCAACAAGGATAAATAGCCCAGTGAGGAAAGGAAATAAGGAAATAGATACACTAGAAGAGAAGTAATGAACAATTTGAATAAAGTATTTCTAAGAACAGTAACATCATTGAATTCGATGTTTTATATATGAACTATAAAAACTTCCCAAAAAAAAACAAGGTGTTGTGGTGGCTGATATGGTAACGTCCCTGACTGGTAATTGCCAGAAGGGGGTTCGAGTCCCGCTCAAACTCGTTAGTTCCTTCGGTCGTTGCAACCTCACCATCCTTGTGAGCTAAGGAGGGGGTGGGTTAGTGGGAGCTTGTAGGACTATCTGCTGAGTCATCATCACCCATTGCCTGCCTCTCCTCGATCCTAGCTTGATTAGAGAGGGAGCTTGGACGCTGATCATATGTAATATATGATCAGTCTCTAGGGCATTGTCCTGCTTGATAGGGCAATGTCACTCTCCCTTGCCTCTGCCATTCATGAGCGGCCTTTAAACCTTTAAATCTTTAAGAGAAATGATATAGAATAGTATGCTCGAGTGTACCCTCAAGCGACAGAGCTCTCCCCTCAAGCAGCAAATCACAACAAGGCACTTACGTGAACTGCCAATTCCTGTTGAAAACAATTGACCCCATTGGCTATTTTGCTGCTAATCCGGATAATGTCATTATCCAGCCAAACACAAGGTTAATTAGCTTTAGCGCAATGCCTCTGTTTGCCAAAGAACTTGTTGATTGCATGGTAGAATATGTTGTAAGTGTTTTAGAGAATTGTCGTTGGGGGAAAGGGGTTTAACTGCTATATTTGTGACTTTTGTTTTTGCTCATCATTTCCTTTATTATTTTCTCCTTTTAGAAGGATAGTTACTCATGTTCTACCTCTGCCAAAGAAGTTGGTAGGAGGTTATGTTTTCGCCCCTGCCTGTTTGTAAATTGTGTGTGTGTTTGTTCGCGAACAGCTTCCTGGCCACAATTTTAATCGTTAGGGAGCATGCAGGGATTAACTGTTATATAAAAAGCTGAAAATTATTAAATTTTGGAAGGTGAAGGTCACTGTCAAGCGAAATGTCCAATTCACGTGATTAGCCATAAGTTTGGACATCGTTGTCACAGACACTTCAAATTTGGTTCATATTTCAGTGTATGGAAATCCACGCCAATTAATACATGTTAAGGTCAAAGGTTAAGGTCAAGCAAAATGTCTAGAAATAAGCAGCCGCGGCGGAGTTCTGCGCTCTACTGAGTGCCCCTCCAGTTTTGTCTATGTTTACTATTCGGCTTTTTTAATTTACCAGAAATTTAAGAGGTGAGGGTATGGTGTAATATGTTTACTTGAATTATAGATTGTTTGGTTAAGAAAAAAAAAATTCTTAAAATTTCATGCAGGGTTTAGAATTATATCTTATAATGACGAAAACACATCGTAGACGTAGAAAAATTTGATTATTCAATGTGTCAAGAAATGTCACACAATATATTTACTTGAATTTTTAATGTGTAGAAATATACTACGTTCTTAAAACTTCACATAGCATTTTGGCTTATCTCATGATATTAAGAAACTCGCATACGTACAAAAAGAATCTATATTAAATATTTGGTTATTCAATGTAGCAAAGAAGATCACATGAGATATTTTGAGATATCCCCTATATTAACGGTCAGTATATTTACCAGTATCTATATGTTCAAGTGATTATATAACTAAATATTTTAGCATAACTAGCTACAAAAAAAAAAAAAGAATTCATCCGGAAATTTAGGGATATGAATTTTTTTTTTTTTTTTTTCGTCAAATGTCAAGGCGAAAGTTTCAGATATAGGATTTTATAATCTTCAGTCAGTCTCTTAAGCAAATTAAAATCCTATTGCAATACTACATACATATACCAAAGGCACTTCCCCCAATTTTGGGGGGTAGCCGACATCAACAAGAAACAAAACAAAAAAAGGGGACCTCTACTCTCTACGTTCCTCCAGCCTAACCAGGGACTCAGCCGAGTTCAGCTGGTACTGCTAGGGTGCCACAGCCCAACCTCCCACATTTCCACCACAGATGAAGCTTCCTACTGCTGAGTCCCCTACTACTGCTACCTCCGCGGTCACCTAAGGCACCGGAGGAAGCAGCAATACTAATCTATTTAAAACAGAGGTACGATTAACTTCATAGCCTTGAGTCTCATCGGGAACCGATAATGCCAATAGCATTGGTATCTCAGATAAGGCAAGATAACAGCTTCTGTCTGTAAAACTTACAACTTCAAAATACCCAATAATATTTGAGAATTTTCTAATATCAAGTCATAATGAAGTTTGAAGTCGGCTTCATAATTTACAAATACTGGTCTGATATTTGAGACTTCATTAGCTGCACCCTTTTGGGAGTAATGTTGAAGCATTGCTTCATCTATAGATTTTTTTCTTCAACGCAAGGAGCCAACTCTATGTCTTGCGTTTACGAGCGATATAAGGAACTGTCTTACTCAACCTAAAAAATTTATAAATATATTTAATTGCAGCACTAACAAATATATTATTTGCAATGTTAAAAATATTAAATTTTCTTCTATTGAAATACTGTACCCGAAAAATTTTTAATTTTTTTTTAACTGTGGCACTAACAAACATATTATTTCCGCTTTCTTTGATGCTCAAAACTCATCTTCCTTCAAGGTGAATCTTACCGCTAACTGACGTGCTAATTTTTTATTTATCTTTCTTCAATATTGTGCAAGGCATAGTTTTGTTGCTATATATATATATATATATATATATATATATATATATTTTATATATATATATATATATATATATATATATATATATATATATATATGTATATATATTATATATATGTTATATATATATATATATATATATATATATTATATATATATATATATATATATATATATATATATATATATATATATGTATATATATTATATATATGTATATATATATATATATATATATATATATATACATTTATATATACCTATGATGTATATATATATATGAATTGTTTTATATATATAAATATATATATATATATATATATATTATATATATATATATATATATATATTATGTATATACACATACATATATATATATATATATATATATATAGCCTATATATATATATATATATATATATATATATATATATACTGTATATAATGTATATATAAAATGTATGTGTTTGTATGTATGCATGTATCCGTGTGTATATATACACGTGCATTGTATGGAATTAAACTCCTGCCGTACTAATTACAATCAGTAGAAATCATCTCGACAACATTTCTATTGATTAAACACATTTAATCCAGATCAGCCAAACAGAAAATTATATATTGTCAAAATAATTGTTTTACTCTGTGATTTATTAACAAAGAGATTATTAATTTTTATTAAATATAAAAAGGGACAGATTAATTGAACAACCAATACCTGTCACATTCACGATTACACTTCTTAATCATCTTCCACTTCATGCACCTTCACTGAAGCTCATCAGGAACTTGTTGAATCCCCCAAGGTACACTTCTAAGACCTCTTATACTTATATACTACACCTTAAAGGTCTTTACGTCCTTCTACCCCGCAAATACTTATGAATTCTACACATTATGTGTATAATTCTACCACTCGTTAATTTATGTTTTCGTCTGCGATAACATTTTTATTTATCCGAATGTTACCTTATATGAAGGGTCAGGATGATAGCTGCCTTGTCCTTACGGACTAGATAAGAATTTGAAATATCTGCCCTTCTTGAATTACATCCTAAGGTTTAAATGCTGCTCATGAATGACAAGCGTAAGGGACAGTGACATTACCCTAGCAAGCAAGACAGTACCTTAGAGATTGACCATATCTACATATGATCAGCGTCCAAACCCCCTCTCTATCCAAGCTGGGACCAGGGAGGTCTAGGTAATGGCTGCTGATAACTCAACAGATAGACCTATAGGCTCCCTCAATTCCCAAATCAATATCTCACAAGGATGGATAGATTGCAGCGACTAAAGGAACTAACGAGTTTGGGCGTTACTGGAATCCCAGTCTGGCATCACCAGTCAGGGACGTTACGGGGTAAAATTACGTCCTGTTCTAAGTGTCTTAAACTGGTTAACTTAATTTGATCCGCATGGTATGTAAATATACATCCAGTAATATACATAAATATACTTTCCATTCCAAATGTATCATAATGATTCTCTGAAAAACCGTAGTGTTTATTGAATCTTGTATGGGAATGTCTAAAGGGAATTTTAAGCCAACTCTTCTTTATGGAATTAAATATAGCACTTTAATGTACAAAATTATTACTATCAGTATTCATAAATTAGCATATAAATATGTATTTGCAATTTTTTTTATACATTAACATAAGTTCTGGTAGAACAGGAAATAGGCGTTCGAGATTAAGATAAGAATGAAGGAGGACAATAAAGTATATTTCTTTCGTAGATTCTGGAATTTACTTTACGATATGTAGAATATAATAAAGAATCGCCTACAAAAAGCACATAGAGAGAGAGAGAGAGAGAGAGAGAGAGAGAGAGAGAGAGAGAGAGAGGTTAAATTATTAAACTAGCCCTCACCCTGTCACCCTAAAAAGATTTAGATATTACCAACGCTCTATACGAGTATAAACCAAAATTATTATTTCTGTGGTAATAAGAATCAATCTTAATAACTTTATTTTTCTCTAAGTATTACTCTAAAGATAACTGCTTAAGCCTTATAAATACAGTTATTCCACCAGTATCTTCACTATAGGTAGTAGGTTGGCCAGAGCACCAGCCACCTGTTGAGATACTACCGCTAGAGTTATGCGGTCCTTTGGCCAGACAGTACTAGATTGGATTCTTCTCTCGTTACGGTTCACTTTCCCTTTGCCTACACATACATCGAATAGTCTGGCCTATTCTTTACATATTTTCCTCTGTCCTCATACATCTGACAACACTGATATTACCAAACAATTCTTCAACCAAGGGGTTACTGCACTATCATTGTTCAGTGGCTACTTTCCTCTTGGTAAGGGTAGAAGAGACTCTTCAGCTATGGAAAGCAGCTCTTCTAGGAGGACACTCCAAAATTAAACCTTTGTTCTCTATTTTTGGGTAGTGCTATCGCCTCAGTACCATGGTCTTCCACTGCCTTGGGTTAGAGTTCTCTTGCTTGAGGGTACACTCGGGCATACTATTCTATCTTATTTCTCTTCCTTTTGTTTTGTTAAAGTTATTATAGTTTATATAGGAGATATTTAATTTAATGGTGTTACTGTTCTTAAGATATTTTATTTTTAATTTCTTCCTTTCCTCACTGGGCTATTTTCCATGTTGGAGCCCCTGGGCTTATAGCATCATGCTTTTCCAACTAAGTTTGTAATTTAGCAAGTAATAATAATGATAATAATAATAATAATAATAATAATGATAAGATTAATAATATTAATAATAATAATAATAATAATAATAATGATAATAATAATAATAATATGTATATAACCTGTCTACCATCTGTGAAGGATGATTTTGTTAAGAACTTGGTTTGCTGGGGTGATATTCTGGGAGGGGGGGAGGAGATTGGGTGGGGGGGGGGAATAAATCGCTTCGAAGAGCATTCTTCCAACAATGATTTCTTCGCCTGACAGTTTTATGAGTAGCTTCCAGCTCGGGGAGAGATTTTTTTTCAAACAATGCCAACTGTGGGATCCTATAAAGATGCCACAGTGGAATTCTTACCCTTAGAAAACTGCTTCGAGATGGCTGGAGTAAAAGGGTAGTTTAGGGGGGGGGGGGGGAGAGGGGGTCTGAAGTTAAGCTTCCCCCCCCGTTCCCCAGTTTTTTTTAAAGAAAGGTTGTAGGGAGGCGCCTTTTGCAGAGGAAGAGAGTTAGGGTTACCGCAGGAGCATGATTTATCGGTTATCTCTCTCTCTCTCTCTCTCTCTCTCTCTCTCTCTCTCTCTCTCTCTCATACTAGCGTACATCGCTATGTTAGATATATATTTATTCGCAGTGAGGAAAATAAATTAACGTAATCTCATTTCTAAGAGGAACAAATATTTTACTGTGAATTTATTTGGTTTTGTGTTACATTGGGATATATATATATATATATATATATACACATTATATATGTACATATATACACACATATATATATATATATATATATATTTACATTATATGTATATATACATATATATAGATATATATCTATCTATCTATCTATCTATCTATCTATCTATATATATATATATATATATATATATATATATATATATACATATATATATATATATATATATATTACTACCTAAGCTACAACATTATTTTACTTTTTCATAAACTCATTTTGTTTACCAAATGCTCTCCATCTCATGCTTGTCCTTCTTTTAATTTTGGTGCCATTTCTTTGAGAAACACTGTTTGTCCTAAGCACTTAAATTTATCAACAATATCTAGAAGTCCATCTATAACCCTTATCATGTCTCTGCATTATATACTGTATATATATATATATATATATATGCATATATATGTGTGTGTATATATATATATATATATGTATGTCTTTATATATATGTATATATATGTGTGTATATATATGTCTATATATGCATATATATATATATATATATATAATCTTTCTGATATACTTATAGTAATTAACGCATCTGAAAATCTGATTTTTATATGAACATGCATTACTTCGTTTTCGTATATACTTACAGTAATTAACAGAACTCAAAGTCTGAATGTAATTAACAGATCATAAATTAGATACGAATGGTTGATAAGTATGATTACTCAATCATTAACTTATTAGATATTCTAATTTCTTGATAAAGTCATATAAAGTATAAACCCCCGTAATTTTTTTTTTTAATTTTCACTATATTTTATTACGATATAAATTTAATTTTGGTATTTTTTCTCTAAATTTCGTTGCATAATGTTTTGAATACAATAATTAATTTTTTTTTGGGGGGGGGATATATATTTCCGTACATTTATTGCAATTTGACTTAATTTTTTGTATGTTATCAAAATTTCGTTCTATAATACATGATATAAAAAAATTTCATTTTTATTATAGGTTTATACCTCCGACCATTTATAAAATTGTCACCATATTTTATTACAATATAACTTTCTATTTTGTATTTTTTTCTCTAAATTTCGTTACATATTTTAATTACATGATTTTATTTTTATTTTTTTTAGGCACCCGGTATATACCTCCGTACATTTATGAAACTGTTAAGAATATTTTATTAAAATTTATCTTTAATTTTCGTTTTCTCTACATTTAAAATGTCTCCATATTTTTTTTTTTTTTTTACAATTTATCTAATTTTGTATTCTTTCAAAATTTAATTGTATAGTATTTTGAATACAATAATTTCTTCTTTTTCTAGGTTTATACCTCCGTATATTTATTAAATTGACACCATATTTTATGACAGCATAACTAAACTTTTTTTTTTTGTATTTTCTCTTAAATTTAATTATATAATATTTTAAATACAAGATATTTTTCTTTTTCTATTTATATACCTCCATACATTTATAGAATTGTCACCATATTGTTTTCCAATATAACTTTAATATTTGTATTTTCTCAAAATTTAATTATATAATATTTTGCTTACATGATTTTCCTCTTTTTCTAGGCATACACCTCCGTACATTATGAAACTTACCATATTTTATCACAATTTACATTAAATTTTTACTTTTTCTCTAAATTAAATTATATAATATTTTTAATATAGGAATTTCTTCTAGTCTCTAAGTATATACCTCCGTACATTTAATTATATAGTGTTTTGAATACAGGAATTAATTAATTTTTTAAGTATATACCTTCGTACATTTATGAAACTCTATTACAATATAACTTTTTTTTTTGGTATTTTTCTCTTAAAGTTACCTATATAATATTTTGTCACCATAATTTTTTTTTTTTTACAATATAACTTTGATTTATTAATTTTCTCTAATTTTTTTACAACACGACTTTAATTTTTGTATTTTCTCTATTTTTTCACAATATAACTTTAATTTTTGTATTTTCTCTTTTTGTTACAATATAACTAATTTTTGTATTTTCTCTAATTTTTTTACAACACGACTTTAATTTTTGTATTTTCTCTATTTTTTTACAATATAACTTTAATTTTTGTATTCTATTCTTTTTATAATATAACAATTTTTTGTATTTTCTCAATTTTTTTTACAACACAACTTTAATTTTTGTATTTTCTCTATTTATTACAATATACCCAATTTTTGTATTTTCTCTAATTTTTTTTACAATAAAACTTAATTTTTGTATTTTCTCTAATTGTTTTACA
>NC_090726.1:200279308-200284308 GCF_036898095.1 Palaemon carinicauda
CACCGCTGCGAGCAGGTGCAAATCTGCCTCGATAAAAGAAATGGACTTTCGTTAAAATTATTAGTTTTTTTCGTTTTTATCTGGGGTTTTCCACTGTGGCAAGTTACTTTATCAAGACTCCTTTGCTGCAGCAAATATATTTTGCTTCATTTATTTATTTTTATTTGTGTACCTCATATTCATAATTTTAATTTTCGTAATGCCATACCGGTTTAAACTCAGCATAATATTTGTGTATTATACTTAGAATAACGAAAACCATCTTACGCAAATGATATTTTCCTTTGCGACCAGACATATTTTTATTTCATTGAAGTTTGTTTTGTCATCAAATAAGATTTCCTTTTAGTCTTTACCTTGTTTGGCGTGCAAGAAAATCAACCTTGCATGTATAGCGGTCCCGTGTCTATTATTGTCTTTTATTGTTTATTATGTGATAAACTAAATCGTTCGACAAACGAATTAACATAATCTGATCCTAATCCAGTTGGTAAACATTCATAAAAATCTATTGACCAACTATATCGCGAAAGATGAAATGAAATTACAAATCTGTCCCCAAACAGATAAAACGATCAATTCATAAGGTTAGGGAGAGAAAAAAATGGTATTTAACAATTATAGAGGACGAAGAAAGGTTGAGAATATTATATTATAAGTGGGTGCAAATGGGAAGAGAAAGGCTAAGCAAACGAATAATAGATAAAAGTTGTAAATGGAGACATGGAGTCTGAAGATAGAGGGCAAAGAAAGGTTGAGAATATTATATCATAAGTGGGTGTAAATAGGAAGAGAAAGGGTAAGCAAAAGAATAATAAATAAAAGTTGTGAGTGGAGACTTGCAGTCTGAAGATAGAGGGCAAAGAAAGGTTGAGAATATTATATCATAAGTGGGTGTAAATGGGAAGAGAAAGGCTAAGCAAACGAATAATAAATAAAAGTTGTGAGTGGAGACATGCAGTCTGAAGATAGAGGGCAAAGAAAGGTTGAGAATATTATATCATAAGTGGGTGTAAATGGGAAGAGAAAGGCTAAGCAAACGAATAATAAATAAAAGTTGTGAGTGGAGACTTGCAGTCTGAAGATAGAGGGCAAAGAAAGGTTGAGAATATTATATCATAAGTGGGTGTAAATGGGAAGAGAAAGGCTAAGCAAACGAATAATAAATAAAAGTTGTGAGTGGAGACATGCAGTCTGAAGATGATGTAGGCCTGGATCGATGTAGTGTTTATATAGAGGGCCGGTCCAAAGTCGCAGATAGAACAGAGGAGACCGCTGAGCGATGCTTTAATGGAAAGGATTTGGAAAAGATTATTTTAGATTATTAAGTGTTAGTGGAAGCTGCTGTTAAGAATATGAGAACCGGCCAAAAAAAAAAAAAAAAAAATGAGTTGATGCAAGATGGTTTGATATTATAGTTATTGGCCGTATGATTCACTCAGTATGTCTCGCACTCCTTTTAAAGGTTTAAGGTTTAAAGGCCACTCATGAATGGCAGAGGCAAAGGACAGTGACATTGCCATAGCAAGCAGGACAATGCCCTAGAGACTGACCATATATTATATGATCAGCGCCCAAGCCTCCTCTTCACCCAAGCTAGGACCAGGGAGGGCCAGGCAGTGGCTGCTGACAACTCAGCAGATAGACCTATAGGCACCCCAAACCCCCCAACCTTAGCTCACAAGGATGGTAAGGTTGCAGACACTAATGGCTCTAACGAGTCTGAGCGGGACTTGAACCCCCGACCGGCAAACGCGAGGCAGAGACGTTACCAATCAGCCCCCTTTAAAACCTCTTTAATGCCGTCTATGCAGTGTCTCAGGTATTTTTTCCAAATTCAACACCCTTTACACTCCCAATTTACTTTCATTTTCCCTTTATGGATTAACTGTCTCTTAACACACTGAGGTGACATGGGTATCATCTAAAAAAAGAGGAACCTATAACTCTGCAGCGAGAAATGGACGATAGGGTGGGGCAAATGCTTTTAAAGGGATTCCCTCACTGTTGCCACATCTCACAACTGATCACTGGCTTACCTTCTTCCACTTTAGGTTCTTGTTGCATTTGCTTTTGTGCTGTTATTTTTCATTCTTTTTCAACATCTTCACATTTAGGTCTTTGATTTACTGTTTCGCAGCGAGTCTCTACAGTTTGAAATATAGCTGGCCCAGGTACTCAAACAGGATCTCAGCAGATGTTGTGAACATTACAGTAGGGGAACTGGTAAGTGGTAGGCAGTGAATATATATATATATATATATATATATATATATATATATATATATATATATATATGTATATGTTTATATATACAGTATATATATATATATATATATATATATATATATATATATATATATATATATATATATATATGTATATATATACAGTATATATATACAGTATATATATATATATATATATATATATGTATATGTATATATATACAGTATATATATATATATATATATATATATATATATATATATATACAGATAGATAGATAGATAGTTTTTTCTGTTTTGTCTTATGTCCTCTGAGGTGGAAAAAGACCAGAATCTCAACAAGTCACTAGGGATGACTTTCACACAAGTAAGAAAGTTTGGTGTATCATTTGACAAGAAAATTAGATACGCTCTTTCCTATAGGATCCTTTAGCCGTCCCACAGGGGGCTAATACTGTAAGAGGCATGTCTTTTAGCGTCCCTTCACTCCGTGGCTGCACCCATTTTTTAGCCTTCACCTATACCTTTGTTTTTGGATTCATTTCTTTCATTTTGCTGTCCAACTTCTTAATGTTTACTTCTTAAGGAATCTGTAGGGTTTTACTCAGAGTTGGGCAAATCTTCTATTATATGTCACTATAAATTCTTACTATTGATTTGACTTGATATAACAATAGTTATTTTTGCGGTTAATTAATTTTCTTATTAAACAATATTAGGTTTTGAAAAGCTTTAAACATTTTCACATGAATGGTCCCTATTGTCGTTATTTAAGGTAATTATCATTATTACCATTATTATTACTTGCTAAGCTACAACCCTAGTTGGAAAAGCAGGCTACTATAAGCCCAAGGGCTCCACCAGGGAAAGTAGCCCAGTGAGGAAAGGAAATAAGGAAAAACTACAAGAGAAGTTTTAGATCACTAATATTAAAGTAAATCTTTCATATATAAACTATAAAAGCTTGAAAATAGCAAGAGGATAAAAACTCCAGAATAACAAAAAGAAGGGAAACAAGATAGAATAGTGTGCCCGAGTGTACCCTCAAGCAAGAAATGTTTAACAAGAAAGTGGAAGACCAGGGTACAGGGGCTATGTCTTTACTAAGATGTTCTTTCTAAAACCATGTTTAATAGTTTAAGGGTTAGAAGAGAGACTTTATAGTTATGTAATCAGTTCCTCCACCAGAAGTTCACTCTAAAATCAAACCATAGTTCTCTAGTCTTGGTTAGTGCCAGAGCCTCTGTACCATGGTCTTCCCCTGTCTTGGGGTTGAGTTTTCTTGCTTGAGGCACATTATTTCTCTTCTTGTTTTTTTTCAAGTTTTCATAGATTATATTTGAAAGATCTGTTTTAATGTTATTATTCTTAAAATTTTCTATTTTAATTGTAGTTTATGCATTTACTTATATCCTCTCCTCACTGGGCCATTTTTCCCTGTTTGATTCCTTGGGCTTATCATCACCTTCATCCTTTCCTCCTACGCTTATCGACGCAAAGGGCCTCGGTTAGATTTCGCTAGTCGTCTCTATCTTGAGGTTTTAAATCAGTACTTCGCCATTCATCTCCTTCTTCACACTTCATAGTCCTTAGCCATGTGGGCCTGGGCCTTCCAACTCTTCTATTGCCTTGTGGAGCACAGTTGAAATTTGGTGAACTAATCTCTCTTGGGCTTAGAGCATCCTGCTTTTCCACTAGGGTTGTAGCTTAGCTGTTAATAATAATAATAATAATAATAATAATAATAATAATAATAATAATAATGATAATGATGATAATAATAATATTAATAATAATGGTAATAGTAATAATAATAATAATAATAATAATAATAATAAAATAATATATAATATAAATATTTGATTATATGATATTATAATATCTAATATAATATAATATAATATAATATAATATAATATGATATGATATTATACTAATATATGATATATTATAATATAATAATGTAATATGATATAATAATAATAATAATAATAATAATAATAATAATAATAATAAGAGGCCTCCTTATGTTCTAAATTTATAAAAATCCAATCTAATCCATTGCGTCTCACCTGTCTAGTCTTTCCCCCCCCCCAAAAAAAAAAGATAAAAAAAAAAAAAAAAACTCTGCTTGCGAGGGAGATAGATAACGTATCCGGATTTGGCTGAAAACCGCAGGCCAAATGAATGACAAGCGTATATCACGCGAGTTGCCAAATTTCCATTTATATCGAATTTTCATTTTTACTTCCCATCTTTTTTTTTTTTTGGGGGGGGGGGGTTTCGTCTCGTTTTCGATACGGGGTTTGTATTCTATTTTTCTTTTTGCTGATATGAAATTTCATAAATTTTTTTTTTTTTTTTGCAGTTTGATATTGTGTTTTCTCTCGTTTTGGCGCTGAAATATGGGTCATTGAGATATGTTGGTAATAGAGAAAATGGTAACGTGTATTGTGTGGTACATTGTCACATGCACGCATACACATACAATTATACACAATTACATGAGTGTTTGTGTGTGTATATATATACATACTGTGTATATATATATATATATATATATATATACATATATATATATATATATATATATAATGTGTGTGGTGTGTGTGTTTGTGTGTATGTATTTATGTATGTATATATAAATATGTAGAGGTATATATACTTACATATGTATATATATTTATATATATACATATATATATATATATACAGTATATATACGTATATATGTATCATGTCGTGCATGTAAATTTACACACACACATATAT
>NC_090726.1:200296808-200299308 GCF_036898095.1 Palaemon carinicauda
TTTTGACCATCTTTTCATTTCATGAAATTAAATACTTTATATTTTATTTATTGTTTCATAACACCATTATAAAATATCATTTAAAATTTTACTGATATTTATAAACGGTCTTGATTTTGACCATCTTTTCATTTCATGAAATTAAATACTTTATATTTTATTTATTATTTCATAACCATTATAAAATATTCAAAATCTTACTGATATTTATAAACAGTCTTGATTTTGACCATCTTTTCGTTTCATGAAATTAAATACTTTATATTTTATTTATTGTTTCATAACACCATTATAAAATATCATTTAAAATTTTACTGATATTTATAAACGGTCTTGATTTTGACCATCTTTTCATTTCATGAAATTAAATACTTTATGTTTTATTTATTGTTTCATAACCATTATAAAATATTCAAAATCTTACTGATATTTATAAACGGTCTTTATTTTGACCATCTTTTCATTTCATGAAATTGTATAGTTTGTTTTAATTATTATTTCTTACCCATTTTAAAACATCAACGGTGTTTGATCATCTTTTCGTTTCATGAAATTGGCTGATATTGAGTTTTGAAGATGTAAACTGATGATTCAGATTCTGTTCTATTTTCTTTATAGCTTACAAGTACGCATGGACGTGTGCGCGCGCACGCATACATAAACATACTTGCGTATGTATGAATGTTTACATATCTACATATTTGCGATTTTGTGCGTACAAGGAAATTAATTCTTCAGATATAAGAGTTGAAATGTACGCATCATCTTAAAAGTTCTTTGTTGTAGATCAGTGCTTGTTTATTTATTTATTTATTTATTTGTTTATTTATATAGTTACTTATATTTGTATATTCATATTTAAGTTATTTAATGCTGTCTTCCTTACATCATTATCCAATCCGTATTTATTGTTTTTTCCAAAATGTACTTCATGTGAAATAAAAATGTATTTTATCGCAGTAGTTGACGACTTACAACAACTTCGACGAAAATACATTTGATTTTAAAAGGTCGTCAACTTTTCCCATTTCGTTATATATTGACTTTTGCATTGCTTGAAGAATCTGTTGCAAAGCTTATCATGTATTGCAATGTCGCCTGCAAAATTGATACCCAAGCTGTAACTAGACTTTGACATTGTTGGCTGAAAGTTACCAAACAGATTGTAAAACATTTACAACAGTTGCATAGTATTTTAGGTCTCTTTAAACCTCTTTCTTAACTGATTACAACTTTGCAATTGTCAACTCTACTATCGAGTTACGGAAACCTTTTATACATGCTTATTGAAATTGTATACATAGCTACTAATACTGTTTTCTATTCGTATATGATGTATACAGTATTCATAGGATTTTGTTTCTTTTAACCTGTTTCTTAGCTGATTACCACTTTGCAATTGTTTCCTTCATGCATTAACTCTCGGATCGAGCAACGGAAACCTTTTATACTTGCTTATTGAAATTGTATACATAGCTACTCAGTGTTTTCTATTGCATATGTATATAGTACTCATTGCTTTTAGTTCATGGGTAAGTATGCAAATAAATTGCACGATGTAAACTTTTAAAACTAGTTTGTACTGTATGTATATCAATATGTTCGTACATTATTGATTTGGTTTATCAGATTTTTTTTAAAAATTTACATTTGCATTGTTTTTTTATTAAATTATATAAACACCGAGTCCAATTTAATAGGTACCACACAACGAATGACCATCAAACAAGTGAAATGTCTCTCAGGTCCCAGCGTCTGGATGTATAACCCATTTTTTTTAAAGAGGAATATAACATTTAAAAAAAAAATATATATATATATCGTAAAACAGATAAACGAACACACTGAAATAAGAACGTTGGAGTTAAGTGGGCTAACTAAACGAATACGCTGCAATAAGAAATGTGGCGTTAATTTTAGACTTTATTTCATTTTAGAATTCTTTAACCCTTTCACTGCCATTGGTGACTTAGTAAAAAATTAAAAAAATAAATAAATCACCCAAATTATAGCTGATTGGTATTCATTGAAAGGATTTGTTGAGAGCTTTCCAATATATATTAACTCTTCTAGGAGAAGGGCACTCCAAATCAAACCATTGTTCTCTTGTCTTGGGTAGTGCCATAGCCTCTGTACCATGGTCTTCCACTGTCTTGGGTTAGAGTTCTCTTGCTTGAGGGTACACTCGGGCACACTGATCTATCTAATTTCTCTTCCTCTTGATTTGTTAAAGTTTTTATGGTTTATATAGGAATTATTTGTTTCAATGTTGTTGCTGTCCTTAAAATATTTTAATTTTCCTTGTTTCCTTTCCTCATTGGTCTATTTTCCCTGTTGGGGCCCCTGGGCTTATAGCATTCTGCTTTTCCAACTAGGGTTGTAGCTTAATAATAATAATAATAATAATAATAATAAGATAGGGTCTGTTTAATCTAAAGAGAAGACACTGCAATAAGAGATGTGGCGTTAATTTTAGACTTTATTTTATTTCAGAATTCTT
>NC_090726.1:200301808-200321464 GCF_036898095.1 Palaemon carinicauda
GCGTTCTCTCAAAAGCATACTTATGTGCATTTTATTTGTAATTAAAGATCAATTATATAAAAGGAATTAATGTGTTGATTAAATTAACAATTAAATAACATCCATTTCAAAAACTGTCTTTTGACTAAGTCGACTGGCATATTACTATCGTAATGTAATTCACTTTTCTTCAGCCTCTTGTTTTTCGTTTCACATTCCATCTTATGTAAATGTGTTGGTTACAACATCAAGTTTTAAGTCTCATTTATCCATGGAAATCTATTTTTAGAATAATTTGCATAATCAGCATACTTAAATTCTTACTTCACTTTTGAATAATCTTTCCCGAGATTTTGCCTCATTAGGAAGCGACCGAGAACGTTTCAAAAACGTTTTTTTTTATAAATATGTTGAATAATCTTTCCTGAGATTTTGCCTCATTAGGAAGAGAGTAAGACTTTGTTCTGTTTGTCTTCGAACCGAGAACGTTTCAGAACGTTTTAGAACGTTTCAAAATGTTTTAGAACGTTTTCTTCATAAATATGCAGAATAATCTTTACCGAGATTTGCCTCATTAGGAACCGAGTAAGACCTTGTACTGTTTATGTCTTCCGACCGAGAACGTTTCAGAACGTTTTCTTCATAAATATGCAGAATAATATTTCCCGAAATTTACCTCATTAGGAACCGAGTAAGACCATGTTCTGTTTATGTCTTCCCGACCGAAAACGTTTTCGGAACGTTTTCTTTATAAATATCCAGGGATTAATTTGTGAATATATTTACGAGTGATGAAAGGGATATTCACCTAGGTGTAAAATATATTCAGAGGATTATGCACTTCAATCCCAGTGGGAATGAAAAATGAATAAGAAACGTGTCCCCGAATAATTTCCCTCATTGGTGCTCAAAAGCTTTTTCCAATGGCAAGTTTTAATGACGGAATTTTAAGGATTATTGCTTTCCACGGGCCCTTTGAAGCTAGCGTCCCCCTTCTTCTTCTTCTTCTTCTTCTTCTTCCTTTGAGGGCTGCTTTTCTGGTCCTATACAGCAGGGGAACCCTAATTTTGTTTTCCTTCTTCTTCTTACATAAAAAGATGCTTTTCTGGTCCTATACAGCAGGGGAACCCTATTCTTCTTCTTCTCCTTCTTCTTCTTCTTCTTCTTTGGGAACTGGTTGCTTAGCAAAGTGTAGATCTACGGGAAACGCAAACTGCTCATTCATTGGATTCAGGAACTTGAACCACAAAAAAAAATTCCTTTAATAGCTCGGGTGATTTTTCGTTCATAAATTAATGTTTATATTAAAGCGTAAAAGGTTATGTGTGAGGATTTCGTATTTAATATGTTTTAATATTATTATTATTATTATTATTATTATTATTATTAATTGCTAAGCTACAATCCTAGTTGGAAAAGCAGGATGCTATAAGCCCAGGGGCCCCAACAGGAAAAATAGCCCAGTGAGGAAAGGAAACAAGGAAAAATAATATATTCTAAGAACAATGACATTTAAATAAATATTTCCTATATAAACTGAAAATTTTAACAAAAAAAAAAAAAAAAAGAGAAACGAGATAGAATATTGTGCTCGAGTGTACCCTCAAGCAAGAGAACTCTAACCCAAGACAGAGGAAGACCATGGTACAGAGGCTATGGCACTACCCAAGACTAGAGAACAATGGTTTGATTTTGGAGTGTCCTCCTAGAAGAGCTGCTTACCATAGCTAAAGAGTCCCTTCTACCCTTGCCAAGAGGAGAGTAGCCATTGGACTATTACAGTGCAGTAGTTAACCCCTTGGGTGAAGAAGAATTGTTTAGTAATCTGAGTGTTGTCAGGTGAATGAGGACAGAGGAGAATCTGTAAAGAATAGGCCAGACTATTCAGTGTATGTGTAGGCAAAGGGAAAGTGAACCGTAACTAGAGAGAAGGATCCAATGCAGTACTGTCTGGCCAGTCAAAGGACCACATAACTCTCTAGCGGTAGTATCTCAACGGGTGGCTGGTGCCCTGGCCAACCTACTACCTCAGTAATTGTGCATATTATACTAAGCATTTTTATACTTAGTGTATATTATACGAAATATTTGTATCCCTTGTTAGTGCGTATATTATGATATTAAGCTTGTTTATAACTTGTTAGTGTGTATATTAATATACTCAGCATGTTGATTTGAGTATATTTGTAGAATTCTGTAATCTTTAATTTACCAATGAAAAGGTTTTCATTTGCTTGTATTTATATAATCCAGCCAGAGTTTGGTACCCTAAAAAAATCACTTGAGATTTCATGTTTGAAAATTTAACCTGGAAACATAATAAGAATGAACTATGCAAATGTGGAATTGCATTAAGGAAACTAGCTCCCTCTCTACATTACCCTTGACTTTATCCTTAGAAGCAGAGGAACTCTGTTAGCCTTTTTTATGGCTGGCCCCTTAACAGACGAGTTGGAGATTCGTCCCCCCCCCCCACCCCCACCCCCCTCCCCCCACCCCCAGAGAGACGTGTGAAATAGGTACATCCCGCCAAGTGGATGCTGCCGGAAAAGGAAGAAGAAGAAGAAGTAGTAATTGAAGCAGACAGTGACTGCTGAACTCTTTTCATCTGCTTGAGCTTTTTCCTCTGCTGTAATTGAGAAGGAACGGACCAGCTCCGTACTATGAGAACAGATGTTCTCAAGCACTTGCTTATTATTTGCTTGCATCATCTTTAATTCTCCTTTTGCTTCGTTTATACTGCTTTCGTTGCGCTTTCTCTCAGCGGGGGAAACAGAGTAATGGTGATAACGACAAATAAGTTTAATGATAATGGAGAACGTAGTGGTAATGGAAAAACTCGCACCGAGGCACAGAACACTGCAGGCGTTAGGTTTCGCTCTGTTTTCTCTTTATTATTATTATCTGAAAACGACGTTATACGTTTCGAAACTTTTCAACAAGAGTCTTAATTCGCGTAGTTGCGGTTTTTATATCATCGTAACTGAAAGACACACTCGAGTCCTTAACAGTTGAATGCACTTTTGTCGTGGTAGTCTTTTGGTTACGTCCCTGCTTTTGGTTACGTCCCTGCTTTTGGTTACGTCCCTGCTTTTGGTTACGTCCTCGCTTTTGGTTACGTCCTCGCTTTTGGTTACGTCCCTGCTTTTGGATACGTCCCTGCTTTTGGATACGTCCCTGCTTTTGGTTACGTCCCTGCTTTTGGATACGTCCCTGCTTTTGGTTACGTCCCTGCTTTTGGTCACGTCCCTGCTTTTGGATACGTCCCTGCTTTTGGTCACGTCCCTGCTTTTGGTTACGTCCCTGCTTTTGGATACGTCCCTGCTTTTGGATACGTCCCTGCTTTTGGTTACGTCCCTGCTTTTGGATACGTCCCTGCTTTTGGATACGTCCCTGCTTTTGGTTACGTCCCTGCTTTTGGATACGTCCCTGCTTTTGGTTACGTCCCTGCTTTTGGATACGTCCCTGCTTTTGGTTACGTCCCTGCTTTTGGATACGTCCCGGCTTTTGGATACGTCCCGGCTTTTGGTTACGTCCCGGCTTTTGGTTACGTCCCGGCTTTTGGTTACGTCCCGGCTTTTGGTTACGTCCCGGCTTTTGGATACGTCCCTGCTTTTGGATACGTCCCTGCTTTTGGTTACGTCCCTGCTTTTGGATACGTCCCTGCTTTTGGTTACGTCCCTGCTTTTGGATACGTCCCTGCCTGGCGATATACTGGGTTGGGTTCGAGACTCACTCAAACTCCGTAGTTTCGCGTAGTGTCTGGAACCTCACCATGGGTGTGTTTGGGTGAGTCTGTAGGGTATACCTGGCGAGTCGTCAGCAACCATTACCTGGCCCTCCCTGGTCCTAGCTTTGATGGAGAGGGGACTTAGACGCTGATCATATTTGGTCAGTTACTATTATTATTATTATTATTATTATTATTTGCTAAGCTACAACCCTAGTTGGAAAAACAGCATGCTATAAGCCCAGGGGCTCCTACAGGGAAAATAGCACAGAGCACAGTGAGGAAAGGAAACGAGGAAAATAAGATATTTTAAAAAGAGCAACAGCATTAAAATAAACATCTCCTATATAAACTATAAAAACTTTAACAAAACCAGAGGAAGAGAATTAAGATAGAATAGTGTGCCCGAGTGCACCCTCAAGCAAGGGAACTCTAACCCAAGACAGTGGAAAACCATGGTACAGTGGCTATGGCACTACCCAAGATTAGAGAACAATGGTTTGTTTTTAGGGAAGAATGGAAGTTTTGGGGCAGCCTATAGGTCTATCTGATCTGCTGAGTCATCAGCAACCATTGCCTGGCCGTTTCTGGTCTTAGCCCTGTGGAAGAGGGGACTTGGAAGCTGATCATATATTGTCAGTCACTAGGCCAAAATGGGAGTTTTCGGGAAGCTCAGGTATACCTGCTGAGTCATCAGCAGCCATTGCCTGGCGTTCCCTGGTCCTAGTTTTGGGCGCTGATTATATGTTGTCAATCACGGGGGCCATTGTAACTATCCCCTGCCTTTGTTATTCATGCGTGACCTCTAATTGATTTATTTGAGGTTTTTTTGGCATCCTGACATCTAAGGTCATTGACGCCGAGCGTGACCTTTGAACGAAATGAAAACTTCAATAAAATTTCTGCTGTGAGTAAAAGTTAATATTTTTCTTATACGCCTACAGAGAAGAAATAAACCTAAAATAGAATTTCTGCTGTGAGTAAAAGTTAATAATTAGTTTTTCTTATACGCCTACAGAGAAGAAATAAACCTATAATAGAAATAGCAATTGTGCAATGTTTGTTTGTATTGATTTCTTCTGCTGATGCCTTGACTCTCAACGCGTTGCAATTATCATTATCCCTTTAATGATCAATTATCGAAAGCTTACGTGTAAGTTACAAGAGCTCTCAGCCTTTGGTTGCAATGAGGTGAGATTTCAACTTCTGCCTTTTCGATTTTGCTTTCAATGACCTTAATAGTTACTAATACTTCGACGAGGGCTTGGGTACACACAAACAGATGAGAGAGAGAGAGAGAGAGAGAGAGAGAGAGAGAGAGAGAGAGAGAGAGAGAGAGAGAGAGTCTAAGGGTGTTGGACTGATATAAAGATAGTAATTGTTCATTACTTCTCAGGTAATTTGTTTATTTCCATATTTCGTTTCCTCATTGGGCTATTTTTATCTGTTGGAGCCCTTGGCCTTACAGTTTCCTGCTTTTCCTACAAGGGGTGTAGCTTAGGTGCTGCTGCTACTACTACTACTACTACTACTACTATTACTAATAATAATAATAATAATGATAATAATAATAATAATGATAATAATTATAATAGTAATGTTAACACATCACTGGTGGTGGGTAGGGAGGTGGGAATAATAATAATAATAATAATAATAGAAATAATAATAATAATAAATAATAATAGTAATAATAATAGTCAATTACGGGCTAGTGTTATGTTGTTGTGTAGTCCTATTTAGCGCCCCCTTAACATTTTTTTGATGTCTCCCAGTCATCGACCAACTCGTATGTTACCCTTCTTTCCATTGTAAAATTCGAGATTATAATTATATGTCACTTTTATTCTCCAATTAACTATAGTTAATTTCTTTTAGCGAGGCAGATTTGCACCGACTCGCAACGGTGCCCTTTTAGCTCGGAAGAGTTTCCTGATCGCGGATTGGTTAGAATTATCTTGTCCAACCAATCAGCGATCAGGAAACTTTAACGAGGTAAATGGGCACCGCTGCGAGTCGGTGAAAATATGCCTCGCTAAAAGAAATTGACTATAGTGCACTGTAATTGTTCAGCGGCCACTTTCCTCTTAGTAAGGGTAGAACAGAGACTTTAGCTATGGTGAGCAGTTCTTCTAGGAGAAGAACACTCCAAAATCAAACCATTGTTCTTTAGTCTCGGGTAGTGCCATAGCCTCTGTACTATGGACTTCCACAGTCTTGGGTTAAAGTTTTGTTTCTTGGGGGTATACTTGGGCAAACTACTCTATCTACTTTCTCTTCCTCTTATTTTGGTTAAGTTTTTATAATTTATATCATCATCATCATCATCTCCTCCTACGCCTATTGACCAACAGGGCCTCGGTTACATTTCGCCAGTCGTCTCTGTCTTGAGCTTTTAATTCAATACTTCTCCATTCATCATCTACTACGCGCTTTATAGTCCTAAGCCATGTAGGCCTGGGTCTTCCAATTCTTCTAGTGTGTCGTTTGGTGAACTAATATCTTTTGTGGAGTGCGAAGAGCATGTTGCTGTTCTTACAATATTTTATTTTTCCACGTATCCTTTCCTCACCGGGTTATTTTAGCTTTTGGGCCCCCCTGGGCTTATAGCATCCTGCTTTTCCAACTAGGGTTGAAGCTTAGCAAGTAGTTTCCTTTGTCGCTGCAACCTCACCATCCTTGTGAGTTATGGATACGGGGCTTGAGGAGCCTATAGGTTTATCCTATGATTCATCAGTAGCCATTGTCTGCCCCTCCTTGATTCTAGCTTGGGTGGAGATGTGGTAAGGTCCCTGATTGGTGAACGCCAGACTGGGTTTCGAGTCCCGTTCAAACTTGTTAGTTTCTTTGGTCGCTGCAATCTCACCACCCTTGTGAGCTAAAGATGGGGTTTTTGCGGGAGCCTATAGGTCTATGTGCTGATTTATCAGTAAGCCATTGCCTGACCCTCCTTGGTCTTAGCTTAGGTGTAGAGAGGGGCTTGGGCGCTGTTCATATGTGTATATATGGTCAGTCTCTAGGGCATTGTTCTACTCGATAGAGCCATGTCATTGTCCCAAGCCCCTGCCATTCATGAGCGGCCTTTAAAAACTTTAAACCGTTAAAGCTAATGTAAATTTTTTTTTCTGAGAGATGATATGGTCGGGGGTGGGGGGAAGTAGGCAGGATGAAAAATAGGAATGTAGCCGGGGGAATTATGAATGAAAGTTGTTAAGCTCTTGTTTTAGAATTTTCAAGGTTCTTGGCCACAACAGCCCATAATGAGATGCAAATGAGACATCCTTCCATCCACACTTAGGTCTCAGGGTTTTTTTTGAAGGAGTAAACAGATTTTTTATATAAAAATTTCAGGAAAGAGTGATGGAAATGTTAAAAAAGAAACTTAAGTTAGAAGTCTATATAGCATAGATTTTTATTTTAATATTTTTAAAAATCTGATATTGGCTAAACCACAAGGCGCATTTCATGCATGGAATTATATTTTACTTGAAGAATTTTGTTTAGAAGCTAATAAGCCGGATTTAAAACTAGAGTGATTTGGAGATATTTCCAGTTTATGGGTTAAATTTCTTCCTTTATTAAAGATATGGATAATGTCAATCCGTCTTTGCATTTTATCTAATCAGTTAGAGACTGGCTATAATTCCATCGTAACTTAGCTACTTTTCGTATGCATGTATAAGGGTGTAGTAGTCTATTATTATTATTATTATTATTAAATGCTAAGCTACAACCCTAGTTGGAAAAGCAGGATGCTATAAGTCCAGGGGCCCCAACAGGGAAAATAGCCCTGTAAGGAAAGGAAATAAAGAAAAATAAAATATTTTAAGTATAGTACCAACATTAAAATAAATATTTCCTATGAAAACTATAAAAAACTTTAACAAAACAAGAGGAAGAGAAACTAGATAGAAAAGTGTGCCCGAGTGTACCCTCAAGCAAGAGAACTCTAACCCAAGACAGGTTATGGAACTGCCCAAGACTAGAGAACAATGGTTTAATTTTGGAGTGTCCTTATCCTAGAAGAGCTGCTTACCATAGCTAGAGAGTTTTTTTCTACCCTTACCAAGAGAAAAGTGGCCACTGAACAATTACAGTGCAGTAGTTAACCCCTTGGGTGAAGAAGAATTGTTTGGCAATCTCAGTGTTGTCAGGTGTATGAGGACAGAGGAGAATCTGTAAAGAATAGGCCAGACTATTCGATGTCTGTGTCCGGCGTCAATGACCTTAGATGTCAGGATGCCTGAAAACTTTAAATCAATCAATTAATCGATGTCTGTGTAGGCAAAGGGAAAGAACCGTAACCAGAGAGAAGGGTCCTATGTAGTACTGTCTGGCCAGTCAAAGGACCCCATAACTCTCTAGCGGTAGTATCTCAACGGGCGGTTGGTGACCAGGCCAACCTACTACCTACAAAACGTCCCTGCCTGTTGATCTACCGGACGGGTGTTCGAGATTGGCTCAAGCTTGAGAGTGCCTTGTAATCTCTGCGACCTCGCCATCCTTGTAAGATAAGGAATAGGGGAGGGGTTGAGCCTATAGGTCTACCTGCTGAGTCATTAGCAGCCATTGCCTTAGCATCTCTGCTCCTAGCTTGGATGGAGAGGGTGTTTCTACGCGGATCATATGTATATATGATCAGCCTCTAGGCCTTGGTTACGGTCCCTTGCCTCTGTCATTCATGAGCGACTTTGAACCTTTAAACTCTCTCAAGGTTAAGCCCAATAATTCCTACTAGCGTCTCTATACTCACCATTTAAAGGTTTAAAGGTCGCTCATGATGGCAGAGGCAAGGGACAGTGACATTGCCCTAGCAAGCATGAGACTGACCATATATTATATGATCAGCGCCCAAGCCCCCTCTCCACCCAAGCTAGGACCAGGGAGGGCCAGGCAAATGGCTGTTGATGACTCAACAGATAGACCTATAGGCTCCCCCAAACCCCCCAACCTTAGTTCACAAGGATGGTAAGGTTGGAGACACTAATGGCACTAACGAGACTGAGCGGGACTCGAACCCCCGACTGGCAAACACCAGGCAGAGACGTTACCAATCAGGCCACAGCAACCACTTATGAACTAATGATGGAGAGTTTAATAAAGCCATTGGTCTTCCAGCCATTGCCTGGCCCTCCCTGGTCCTAGCTTGATGGAGAGGGGTTTTGGGGTGTTGATCCCATGTATAGATGGTCAATCTGTAGGATATTGTTCTGGCTGGGAATTGTTACTGTCCCTTTTCACTACCATTCATGAGCGACCATTAAACATTTAAGAGGAATTATATATCTTTTTTTCTCTCTTCCAAAAATTTAAACTAATTCCTACTTGGAATTGTTTGGTAAATCCTCCCTTTTAATAGGAAAATATTTAGTTAATCCACTCTGTTATTATTTTTTTTTTCATTTGGACGGCTGGTGTAAACCCGGATTTCACCAGTCAGTTACGTTTCCTCACTATCTCCTTTAATTTTTCCCAATTGTATTTTCATGTCTCAGTCTAGCCTGGTCTAGCTTCAAACATCTGAGTTATCCTGTCCTCTCCTTAGACAAGACTTACGAAATATATTATTTAGAATGTTAGGTTAGAGTACTAAAGTTCCATTTAAAAAAAAAAAAGAAGAAATAAAAAATCTAGGAAAAAGTCAAATAAATGAAGGTATCAAGAAAAAACAATGTTGAATATTCTTCTTCTCTCTCCCTATTTCCCACGATATCTCCTACTCTGTCGTTCCGGTATACCGTATTCTATCCCCCACTTGTTCTAGAACGTTCTCCCTTAAAATCTATTCCCCCTTTTTTTTGTTATTCATCAAGGAAAGATTAATGATCCCTTCTCCTCTCGAGGTTCACATTCCATTCCCCCCTTATTTCTGGATGCTATTTCTCTCAGCATTCAGAAGAAGGTGTCCGTCTCCCTTAAGAGTTGATGAACTTGCACACGAGGCAAACACTCTCCCCTGGACCTTTTGGCGAAGTTATGAATTACTGCACTGCGTCTACTTAGAAGGTGTGGAAATTCAGATGTACAGAATTGCTTCGAATGGTTTTTTTTTTTTTTCTTTTTTTTTTCTGTTGTGTAGGATGATATAAGTGTCTCTTCGTAGATTATATATGATAGATCTATTCTAAAGTTGTTACTAATCTTAGGATGTTTTATATTAGATATTCATTACTTTTAATGTAATTTATTTTCTTAATTTCTCTCCCTCACTGGGTTATTTTTTTTCCATGTTGGAGACTTTACGCTTGCAGCATCCTGCTTTACCAACTAGGGGTTTAACTTAGCTAATAATAATAATAATAATAATAATAATAATAATAATAATAATAATAATGATGATGATGATGATAATAATAATCTAGAAAAACTAGAGGCTGAAGTAGCTCCTAGACTTACGCAGAAAAGTGTGATCCTAGGAACAGCGCACATAATAAGAAAAGTGAAGGACTGCTAAGGAGGCAGGATGCAACCCGGAACCCAACACTATAAATACCGCCCAGTCGAAAGACTGTGATATAGAAAAAATTAATAAGAATAAAATAAACCTAATCAGGTTTCCATTGAGTCCCTTTTACTGAATTCACCGTTAATCAAGAGTAAAATATCGTTTGATAATTTTCACTCATTTTCAATATCGCTTGATAATTGTTTCATTCATTTTCAATATCGCTTGATAATTGTTTCACTCATTTTCAATATCGCTTGATAATTGTTTCACTCATTTTCAATATCGCTTGATAATTGTTTCACTCATTTTCAATATCGCTTGATAATTGTTTCTCTCATTTTCAATATCGCTTGATAATTGTTTCACTCATTTTCAATAACCCTCGGACGAATCCTTAATCCAGTGGCTTTAACCCCCATCCAAAGGGCGTTCGCTGCGTGGAAGTAAATCATCATACGATAGATTCCATTGATAAAATAACCTTCCCTGGATTGACGTATCCGCTTCAATCGTCCATAATCGCTCTCTGTCCATACCTATTTAACATTTACTGGCCCATTTGGGATCTAACACCTTCTATCCTATTAGTCTCCCAACGATAATGAGGCGTTTCTCTCTCTCTCTCTCTCTCTCTCTCTCTCTCTCTCTCTCTCTCTCTCTCCTTCGAATGTTTGTTGGTGATGTATGGGTTTAAGCAACGTGGGTTTAAAAAAAAGGACAAAAAACTGCAAAATCTCTCTCTCTCTCTCTCTCTCTCTCTCTCTCTCTCTCTCTCTTCTTTGCCTGTTTGTTGGTGATGTATGGGCCTAAGCAACGTGGGTTTAAAAAAATGACAAAAAACTGCAAAATCTCTCTCTCTCTCTCTCTCTCTCTCTCTCTCTCTCTCTCTCTCTCCTTTGCCTGTTTGTTGGTGATGTATGGGTTTAAGCAACGTGGGTTTAAAAAAAAAAACTGCAAAATCTCTCTCTCTCTCTCTCTCTCTCTCTCTCTCTCTCTCTCTCTCTCTCTTCTTTGCCTGTTTGTTGGTGATGTATGGGCTTAAGCAACGTGGGTTTAAAAAAATGACAAAAAACTGCAAAATCTCTCTCTCTCTCTCTCTCTCTCTCTCTCTCTCTCTCTCTCCTTCGAATGTTTGTTGGTGATGTATGGGTTTAAGCAACGTGGGTTTAAAAAAAAAAGGACAAAAAACTGCAAAATCTCTCTCTCTCTCTCTCTCTCTCTCTCTCTCTCTCTCTCTCTCTTCTTTGCCTGTTTGTTGGTGATGTATGGGCCTAAGCAACGTGGGTTTAAAAAAATGACAAAAAACTGCAAAATCTCTCTCTCTCTCTCTCTCTCTCTCTCTCCTTTGCCTGTTTGTTGGTGATGTATGGGTTTAAGCAACGTGGGTTTAAAAAACAAACTGCAAAATCTCTCTCTCTCTCTCTCTCTCTCTCTCTCTCTCTCTCTCTCTCTTCTTTGCCTGTTTGTTGGTGATGTATGGGCTTAAGCAACGTGGGTTTAAAAAAATGACAAAAAACTGCAAAATCTCTCTCTCTCTCTCTCTCTCTCTCTCTCTCTCTCTCTCTCTCCTTTGCCTGTTTGTTGGTGATGTATGGGTTTAAGCAACGTGGGTTTAAAAAAAAAAACTGCAAAATCTCTCTCTCTCTCTCTCTCTCTCTCTCTCTCTCTCTCTCTCTCTCTCTCTCTTCTTTGCCTGTTTGTTGGTGATGTATGGGCTTTAGCAACGTGGGTTTAAAAAAAAAAACTGCAAAATCTCTCTCTCTCTCTCTCTCTCTCTCTCTCTCTCTCTCTCTCTCTCTCTCTTCTTTGCCTGTTTGTTGGTGATGTATGGGCTTAAGCAACGTGGGTTTAAAAAAATGACAAAAAACTGCAAAATCTCTCTCTCTCTCTCTCTCTCTCTCTCTCTCTCTCTCTCTCTCTCCTTTGCCTGTTTGTTGGTGATGTATGGGTTTAAGCAACGTGGGTTTAAAAAAATGACAAAAAACTGCAAAATCTCTCTCTCTCTCTCTCTCTCTCTCTCTCTCTCTCTCTCTCTCTCTCCTTTGCCTGTTTGTTGGTGATGTATGGGTTTAAGCAACGTGGGTTTAAAAAAATGACAAAAAACTGCAAAATCTCTCTCTCTCTCTCTCTCTCTCTCTCTCTCTTCTTTGCCTGTTTGTTGGTGATGTATGGGCTTAAGCAACGTGGGTTTAAAAAAATGACAAAAAACTGCAAAATCTCTCTCTCTCTCTCTCTCTCTCTCTCTCTCTCTCTCTCTCTCTCTCCTTTGCCTGTTTGTTGGTGATGTATGGGCCTAAGCAACGTGGGTTTAAAAAAATGACAAAAAACTGCAAAATCTCTCTCTCTCTCTCTCTCTCTCTCTCTCTCTCTCCTTTGCCTGTTTGTTGGTGATGTATGGGTTTAAGCAACGTGGGTTTAAAAAAAAAACTGCAAAATCTCTCTCTCTCTCTCTCTCTCTCTCTCTCTCTCTCTCTCTCTCTCTTCTTTGCCTGTTTGTTGGTGATGTATGGGTTTAAGCAACGTGGGTTTAAAAAAAAACTGCAAAATCTCTCTCTCTCTCTCTCTCTCTCTCTCTCTCTCTCTCTTCTTTGCCTGTTTGTTGGTGATGTATGGGCTTAAGCAACGTGGGTTTAAAAAAATGACAAAAAACTGCAAAATCTCTCTCTCTCTCTCTCTCTCTCTCTCTCTCTCTCTCTCTCTCTCTCTCTCTCTCTCTCTCCTTTGCCTGTTTGTTGGTGATGTATGGGTTTAAGCAACGTGGGTTTAAAAAAAAAAACTGCAAAATCTCTCTCTCTCTCTCTCTCTCTCTCTCTCTTCTTTGCCTGTTTGTTGGTGATGTATGGGCTTAAGCAACGTGGGTTTAAAAAAATGACAAAAAACTGCAAAATCTCTCTCTCTCTCTCTCTCTCTCTCTCTCTCTCTCTCTCTCTCTCTCTCTCTCTCTCCTTTGCCTGTTTGTTGGTGATGTATGGGTTTAAGCAACGTGGGTTTAAAAAAATAACGAAAAACTGCAAAATCTCTCTCTCTCTCTCTCTCTCTCTCTCTCTCTCTCTCTCTCGAAAACCCTTTCTTTCTAAAGGTGGGTTTACACGGTCGAACGGTTCGTCGAATGCTGTTCGACAGACCAGTGTTTGAAGTGATGTTCAAACGTGTGAACGGGGTATTTGGTTGTCGAACACGTTCGTCGAACGGTTCGAAGAAAGTCTGTTCTCACCTGACTTTTGTGGGCGGGGCTTCATTGTCCACAAACCTTATGCATTTGTGGCTGAGTCCACTTCCTCGAACCGTTTTGACAAGCAAGTTCGACAACCGGGTTCGACGAACTGTTCGACTGTTTTAACCCCGCTTTAGACTCACATAGTTACCTAGTACCAGAAAATCAGTAAAGGGTTTGACACGCACCAGCAGTTATATTAGAGAGAGAGAGAGAGAGAGAGAGAGAGAGAGAGAGAGAGAGAGAGAGAGAGAGTTTCCTTTTGCAGTTTTTTGTTTTCTCAAACCCACCTTGTTTAAACCCATACATCATCATCAAACAGGAGAAGAAGAAGAAGAAGAAGAAGAGAGAGAGAGAGAGAGAGAGAGAGAGAGAGAGAGAGAGAGACTTTCCTTTTGCAGTTTTTTGTTTTCTCAAACCCACCTTGCTTAAACCCATACATCACCATCAACAGAAGAAGAAGAAGAAGAAAAGGAGAGAGAGAGAGAGAGAGAGAGAGAGAGAGAGAGAGAGAGAGAGAGAGAGAGAGAGAGAGAGAGAGAGAGAGAGAGTATCCCCCCTAGTCAGTCCACGTTTCCCGCCATCTTAATGTTTCCCGCCATTTCTGTATATATATATTTTCTTTCGTATTGGCGCTACCTGGCGAACATATATATTTTCCGCTGGACTGAACGTGCTCCGGTGGGGGGGGGGGGGGATGAACGTGCCTCGGGGGGGGGGGGGGGAGAGAAGGTAGAACACGCGTTCAACTTGTTTATCTGCTCAAGTGTAGGTATTAGAATATCGTGCAGGCTTAGGGTGTATTGATCCTTCTATAGCCCCCTCGATGGTGTACTGTTGCCTAGTGCAGGTTTATATAGCTTTGGTCTCGATGGTGATAGTGATGGTGATCGTGGTGATAATTACGGTGATAACACTTACGGGAGGCTGGTTACAAATAAACTGGACGGGAGGTTGTTAGTGTCTGCGTTAATAACAATCCTGTTTTTTTTTTTTTCGTTTTTTTTTCTGGTATCCCAATTTCTTCCGGGTCTTTTCCCCAGCTGGGCCTCTCTCTCTCTCTCTCTCATCTCTCTCTCTCCTCTCTCTCTCTCTCTCTCTCTCTCTCTCGGTTTTTCAGTGAAGTATGGGTTTGAGAAAATAATAAATGCTTTAGGAAAGTCTCTCTCTCTCTCTCTCTCTCTCTCTCTCTCTCTCTCTCTCTCTCTCTCTCTCTCTCTCTCTCTGTTCTGCTTGTCAGTGAAGTATGGGTTTGAGAAAATAATAAACTGCAGTAGGAAAGTTTCTCTCTCTCTCTCTCTCTCTCTCTCTCTCTCTCTCTCTCTCTCTCTCCTCTCTCTCTCTCTCTCGTGGACCTAACTGAGTTAGGAAGAGTTATTTTACTCGTTCCATCTTTTTTTTTCTTTTGTTGTTGTTGTTGTTGTTTTGTGAATGTACATCTTAGGCATGTGTGTTGCTTACATACATGATTACGTACATATTTTACCAATTTTCAGCCATAGTATATGTGTTAAGTAAAACGCCATGTTGCTTTGTGTTTGACCATATATTTTCTTAAAAATAAAAATGCAAAATGAAATTGTAATATATAACTAGATTACTATTTTCTCATCGTTTCTTTTCTATGCTTATTCCTCCTCAAACCATTGTTCTCTAGTCTTGGGTAGTGCCATAGCCTCTGTACCATGGTCTTCCACTGTCTTGAGTTAGAGTTTTCTTGCTTGAGGATACACTCGGGCACACTATTCTATCTAATTTCTCTGCTTCTTGTTTTGTTAAAAGTTTTTAAATGTTTATATAGAAAATTTTTATTTTAGTGTTACTGTTCTTAAAAGATTTTATTTTTCCTTGTTTCTTTTCCTCACTGGGCTATTTTCCCTGTTGGGGCCTTTGGGCTTATAGCATCCTGCTTTTCCAACTAATTTTGGGAGTGAAGAGCCACTGGTTTCATCCTATCCTGCTAATTCGAACAATTGTGAGATGAATTATTTGTTGACTTTCTGTTCCAATTTGGACAGGACGTTCACAAACCTATTTTGCATCTGGGATGCTTTGAGACCGTAAAGATTTTGCTTAATTTTGCGACCGTAAAAATTTTGCTTAAGTTTGCGACCGTGAAGATTTTGCTTAATTTTGCGACCGTAAGGATTTTGCTCAATTTTGCGACAGTGAAGATTATGCTTAATTTTGCGACCATGAAGATCTTGCATAATTTTTCGACCGTAAAAAATTTTGCTTGATTTTGCGACCGTGAAGATCTTGCATAATTTTGCGACCGTAAAAATTTTGCTTGATTTTGCACCGTAAAAATTTGGCTTAATTTTGCGACCATAAGGATTTTGCTTAATTTGCGGCAGTGAAGATTATGCTTAATTTTGCGACCGTGAGGATTTTTCTTAATTTTGCGACCGTAAAGATTTTGTTTAATTTTTAGACTAAAGATTTTGCTTAATTTTAAGACTAAAGATTATGCTTAATTTTGCTACCGTAAAGATTTTGCTTAATTTTGTGACCGCATAGATTTTGTTTTATTTTGCGACTGGAAAAAAATTTTGCTTAATTTATGCAAACGTGAAGGTTTTGCTTAATTTGGCCACCGTATAGATTTTTAATTTTGCAACCGTAAAGATTTTTCTTGATTTTGCGATCGTAAAGATTTTCTTTAATTTTGTGACTGTAAAGATTTTCTTTAATTTTGCGATCGTAAAGATTTTCTTTAATTTTGCGACCGTAAAGATTTTCTTTAATTTTGCGACCGTAAAGATTTTCTTTGATTTTGCGATCGTAAAGGTTATCTGTAATTTTGCGACCGTAAAGATTTTCTTTAATTTTGCGACCGTAAAGATTTTTTTTAATTTTGCGACCGTAAAGATTTTTTAAAATTATGCGACTGTAAAGATTTTCTTTAATTTTGCGACCGTAAAGATTTTCTTTAATTTTGCGACCGTAAAGATTTTTCTTTAATTTTGCGACCGTAAAGATTTTCTTTAATTTTGGGATCGTAAAGAGTTTTCTTAATTTTGCGACCGTAAAGACTCTTCTTAATTTTGTGACCGTAAAGATTCTTCTCAAATTTGCGACCATAAAGATTCTGCCTAATTTAAGACTGATATAAATCTTATGAGATCAAGGCGTTTCTTCAATGTCTTAATTTTGAATATAAACTTTGATCGTCTAATGACACCATAAGAGATTTTATATATATATATATATATATATATAAGAGATATGTGGGTATAGGTAGCTTTTCGTCATCTATAGTATTGTATACATAGACAATTGTGTTTGTATGTATATATATATAATATATATATTATGTGTGTGTGTGTGGGGGGGGGGTTGCGTGTGCGTCGTTGTTCTTGTAACTATTCATTTGTCTGTTATTGTTCTAAATCATCATTTTTGTTTTACTCTCACTAAACTTTTCGTTTTATTTGTGACCTGGTAATACGAAATTATCTTTATATAAGAAAATGGTGCTTGTCCTACTAGGGTTGTAGCTTAGCTAGTAATAATGATAATAATAATAATAATAATAATAATAATAATAATAATAATAATAATAATAATAATATATAATAATAAATAATAATTATTATTATTATTATTATTATTATTATTATATCCAACGCTACTCTCTCATTTTTTTCAAACTATTAATCTCACAAAAGAACCAGAATCCACTTTATCTATATCAAGTATCTAAAGAAGATATTATAAGAAAAAAGTTGTTAAAAAGGGTCCAGGATATCGGTGCAACTTGGATGGAAGAAGTGGAACTTTTGAAAGATTGATAGAATAGCGAAAGTTTCCCGCTTATAAATTCTTGGATGGAGATTGAAAGGGGTCATTGCAATAACTGAAAAGGGTTTTATTGCTTGAATTAAGGCGATTTGTTGTATGTGAAGATTGAAGGTGGTGGTGGGAGAAGAAAATGAGAAGGATTGGCATGTTGCAATGCATGTATTATCCCCTATAAAGTAAAGAGAAAGTTTCTGATATATATATATATATATATATATACATATATATATATATGTATGTATGTATAAATGTAAATGTATATATATATAAATATATGTATATATATATATGCATATATATATATATATGCATATATATATATGCATATATATATATATATATACAAACATATTTGTGTATACATATATATATATATATATATGTATGTATATAAATATACACACACACATATATATATATATATATATATAATCTTCACAAAAACTTCATATATCACATCGCACTTTAGAGTTAAACTCATATCATCATCACCATTTATAAAGACACACACACACATACATACACAAAGAATATTCACATTCAGCCACTAACTAAAAAAATATAAAAGAGTTTATCAAACTTTTCTCGTGTACAGGTGTTTGCGAAAATGCCAACCGCTGTTGCTCGCTCAAGCTAATGGCATTTTTCTCGTCTCCTTTATTCTTTTTTCATGCAGATATATATATTTATACATGGAAAAAGTTCTGGAGGGGAGAGAGAGAGAGAGAGAGAGAGAGAGAGAGAGAGAGAGACGACTCCAAGAGTCTGGGCAAACACGATAACACTGTTATTGACACAGCATTAACATTCGCGTACGTAATATTTTTTTGTTGCCTTGCGTCTGTCGGTGTACTTATATATATATATATATATATATATATGTATATATATATATATATATATGTATATATATGTGTATATATATACATGTGAATATATATGTGTCTATATATAAACATACATACATACATATAATGTGAGTGTATATATATATATATATATATATACATATATAATGTATATATATATATATATATATATACACACCTATATCGTACAAAATATAATTAATTATAGCCTACACATCCCACCCCTACTTATAAAATTGGAATGCATCTCCATCAGCATAACTTTTTATCCCTAAAAAAAAAACATCTGTCTGATGCATTATTCCGCTTTGGCATCGTCGCGCTGAAAATTCGGCCATGAATGTTTTTCAAACATTTCCAAAGTGATCCCCTCGCAGGCAATAACAGCGGCTGGGGGCGGTTATAAAATAAATATATGCGCAAACTTAGCTTAAGGCAAATGCAAATGACGCTTTAAAAGAAAAGAATGCCCGGGCAACAAAGTCGCACAAGGATATAAAAATGAAATTCACACTCTATAAAAGGCGATGCCGGCGCAGCTGTAAAACTCCTGTGTGTGTGTGCTGGTTCCGAGCTCGCTGTAACGCGAGGATAACTTGAACGGGCTTTTTGCTAGATGTGTATGTGTGTGTTCTTGTAGGAGAGAGAGAGAGAGAGAGAGAGAGAGAGAGAGGGGGGGGGCTTTATTTAGTTGTTCTTTGCATGGAAGAGACAGAGAGAGGTTTGCGCTCTGTTTAGTTCTTTGTATGAGAGAGAGAGAGAGAGAGAGAGAGAGAGAGAGAGAGAGAGGCATGTGCTCTGTTTAGCGGTTCTTTGTATGAGAGAGAGGCTTGTGCCCTTTGTAGTAGTTCTTTGTGTATGAGAGAGAGAGAGAGAGAGAGAGAGAGAGCGCTTGCGCTCTATTTGTTCTTTATATGAGAGAGAGAGAGAGAGAGAGAGAGAGCAGTGCTTTATTTAGTTGTTCTTTGCATGGAGGAGAGAGAGAGACAGAGAGAGAGAGAGAGGTTTGCCCTCTTTTTAGTTCTTTGTATGAGAGAGAGAGAGAGAGAGAGAGAGAGAGAGAGAGAGAGAGCGCAGTGCTTTATTTAGTTGTTCTTTGCATGGAGGAGAGAGAGAGACAGAGAGAGAAAGAGAGAGAGAGGTTTTCCCTCTTTTTAGTTCTTTGTATGAGAGAGAGAGAGAGAGAGAGAGAGAGAGAGAGAGAGAGAGACCTGCTGTCTTCGGTCACGGTTTGTATTCGAAAGATCGAGAGTAATTTGTTGCGCCTTTGGTCGTAGCATGTGTTTTTCGAGAACGGAAAAGAGAAGTGTACTCGCTTCAGACACGTCCTGCATATGAGAGAGAGAGAGAGAGAGAGAGAGAGAGAGAGAGAGAGATAAAGGGCTCATTCACACAAGAACAAAACACATCTAACAATTTAATGACTGAAGATCCAACTAGCAAGAACACCCCCTTGATCGGCCTTCCCTTACATAAAGGTTTAAAGGCCACTCATGAATGGCAGTGGCAAGGGAAAGTGACATTGTTTTATCAAGCATAACAATGCCCTAGAGACTGACCATGTATTCATATGATTAGCGCCCAAGCCCCATTAGGACCAAGGAGGGCCAGG
>NC_090726.1:200321964-200331964 GCF_036898095.1 Palaemon carinicauda
GACAGAGAGAGAGAGAGAGAGAGAGAGAGAGAGAGAGAGAGAGAAATAATTATTAACAATTATATTAGCAAAAAATGGAGAAATAAAAGTTCAAGTACAAAACCTTACGGAGAGAGAGAGAGAGAGAGAGAGAGAGAGAGAGAGAGAAAGATGAGAGAGAGAGAGAGAGAGAGAAAAAAAAAATATTAACAATTAAAATAGTAAAATAATGAAAAATTAAAAGTTCAAGCATACATAACCTTAAGGAGAGAGAGAGAGAGAGAGAGAGAGAGAGAGAGAGAGAGAGGGGGGGGGACCTGGAATCGTTAGTCACGGCAAAGGGGAACACAGAAACCTTTGATGGACTCAAGTGTTGTAAAAACACTGTAACGAGTCTATTTCCGGACATTAAAGTAAGCTTACATGCTACGGTTGAAAGCTTATTGAGCAAAGGAATATCAGCTGCTTTGAATATACGTATACAGCTGCTTTGAACTTGCGTATACAGCTGCCGTGAACATAGGTACACAGCTGCTTTGAATATACGTATACAGCTGCTTTGAACAAACGTATACAACTGCTTTGAACTTGAGTGTACAGCTGCTTTGAACATAGGTACACAGGCGCTTTGAACATAGGTACACAGCTGCTTGAATATAGGTATGCAGCTGCTTTGAACAAACGTATACAACTGCTTGGAATATACGTATACAGCTGCATTGAACATACGTATACAGCTGCTTTGAATATACGTATACAGCTGCATTGAACATACGTATACAGCTGCTTTGAACATAGGTACACAGCTGCTTTGAATATAGGTATGCAGCTGCTTTGAAAAAAAAACGTATAGAACTGCTTGGAATATACGTATACAGCTGCATTGAACATACGCATACAGGTGCTTTGAACTTGGGTGAACAGCTGCTTTGAACATAGGTACACAGCTGCTTTGAACATAGGTACACAGCTGCTTTGAACATAGGTACACAGCTGCATTGAATATACGTATGCAGCTGCTTTGAACAAACGTATACAACTGCTTGGAATATACATATACAGTTGCATTGAACATACGTATACAGCTGCTTTGAACATACGTATACAGCTGCTTTGAATACATGTATACAGCTGCTTTGAACATACGTATACAGATGCTTTGACTATACGTATACAGATGCTTCGAACATGCGTATACAGCTGCGATGAACATACGTATACAGCTGCTTTGAACATAGGTATACAGCTACTTTGAACATACGTATACAGCTGCTTTGAACATACGTATACAGATGCTTTGACTATACGTATACAGATGCTTTGAACATGCGTATACAGCTGCGATGAACATACGTATACAGCTGCTTTAAACATGGGTACACAGCTGGTTTGAACATACGTATACAGCTGCCTTGAGTATGCTTACAGGATTAATCTAAAGAAGAGCATAGTAATCTTTGCTAAGATTCGTAAAAAAATGAAGCATGTATTTTGTGACAATCAAAATTCCAATGAAATTACAATCATTATAATTATAAATACAATAAATGGGGTTTTTAAGGCATTTTTAAAGGACGCTCATGAATGGCAAAACCAAGTGACAGTGACATTGCCCTATCAAGCAGGACAATGCCCTAGAGACTGACCATATATATACATACATATGATCAACGACCAGACCCCCCCCCCCCCCTCTCCTCCCAAACTAAAACCAAGTAGGCCAGGCAATGGCTGCTGATGACTCAGCATAGACCTACAGGCTACCGAAACCCCCAATCTTTAGCTAACACGGATGGTGAGGTTGTAGCGACCAAAGGAACTGGATTTAAGCGGGACTCGAACCCAAGTCTGGCGATCACCAGGCAAGGACGTTACCAACAGACCACCACAACCTTTTCTGTTATAGTTATGTGTCTCTCTCAAATTCTTGAAGTCTATTTTTTAACCTTAAATCAAGACGTCAACTGTCTTATTTATATACCGCCAAGTTGTAGCCTGATGAAAATAATAATAATAATAATAATAATAATAATAATAATAATAATAATAATAATAATAAACATGATTTCCTTCGACCAAAGGAGCTAAATAAATATGTAAAATCTACAAATAATCTACGGTTGTGGTGGCCGCTGTGGTAACGTCTCTGACTGGTGAACGCCAGACTGGGGTTTAAGTCCCGTTCAAACTCGTTAGTTTCTTTGGTCGCTGCAAACTCGCCATCCTTGTGAGCTATGGATTGGAGGTTTGGGGGTGCCTATAGGTCTATCTGCTGAGTCATCAGCAGCCATTGCGTGGCCCTCCTTGGTCCTAGCTTGGGTGGAGAGGGAGCTTGGGGGCTAATATGACAAATGCTCAGTGTCTAGGGCAATGTCACTGTCCCTTGCCTCTGCCATTCATGAGCGGCCTCAAGAGAATATACTCGAATAGAAATGACGTGAAAGTTATCTATCTTTCTACATTTCATATTGATTTGAAAGACTATATTTTTTTATTTTTATATGTAATAGAATGTTATGTATCATTTATTATCTTTTTTCTGCTAAAGCTTTCGTTAATTACTTATGTGAAGGTAATATTATGGGAAATTGTCTAATTACTTATGTGAAGGTAATAGTATGGAAAATTGTCTATAAACAATGAACAATATACAGTATATATATATATATATATTGTCTATATATATACATATATATATATATATATATATATTGTCTATATATATACATATATATATATATATATATATTGTCTATATATATACATATATATACATATATATATATATATATATATATTGTATATATATATATATATACATATATATATATATATATACTGTATATATATATATATATATATACTGTATATATATATATATATATATACTGTATATATATATATATATATACATACAGTATATATATAATATATATACTATATATATATATATATATATACAGTATATATATATATATATATACTATATATATATATATATACTATATATATATATATATATATACTGTATGTATATATATATATATATATTGTATATATATATATATATACTGTATATATATATATATATATATATATTGTATATTATAAACACCAAAGAAATGCCTGCATATCATTTAAATACATGAAAGACCTCCGTAGGCCTAACATCAAAACAAAAGTAAACTAAAAAATAAAAGTTTTTCTCCAACCCACGTCTGTGTTCTTCAAACTCCATCCATATATTATTCAGATCCGAAACAAAACCGCGATATGGATTATCGTACGCCGAATGACAAAACCCTCATGGCATCGTTCCACGCCACTAAAACTATCGTGCATACGAGCAATAAAATAAAATAGGGAAATAAAAAGATTGCTAATCCATATTGCTATCAGCCGGCCGACATCTTTTGTGACAGTCTTACGACGTCTGACACACAGGATTTAGTCTTCCGGAGTTTATGGCGTTAGAGAAGCAGTTGTAATATAAATTCTAGCTAGTTTAGCGAATAAGAGCGAGGGAGAGATAGCGAAATGGGGTGGGGGGAGAATGGAGGGGGGGGGAGAATGGAGGGGGGGGGGAGAATGGAGGGGGGGGGGGAGAATGGAGGGGGGGAGGGAGGTAGTGAGGAAGGGAGGGGGGAGAATGGAGGGGGGGAGGGAGGTAGTGAGGAAGGGAGGACAAGCCATCTTCCATCACTCTATAGAGGAGCTTTCGACTTTGGCGCGATCTTTTTGGCTGCTAGCGGTTTTTTGGACGCGCGGGAACAGCAATGAACTGTGAACTCGCCTTATTGACTGGCACCTACCTACTTATTATACCCCATTCTTGCTGTTGCAGTTTACGCGCCCTAAGCACGCAGCGGTTGATAAAGCCATTTGTCATAATAAGTCCACACAACGTTCGCCTGAATAATTTACACCCTTTGCACGATTTGGCAAATTTACTTACGGCGGCCATGTTATCCCCATTCGAGATTTATGGACGCTTATCATGTTAGCGGGGAGGAATTCCCCTATGATTATTGCAAAAGGAATTTCTTTAAGTTGTACATGAACGCATTGCCAAATCACTCGCGAGAACTGTGAGGCTAACTGTCTACAATTTGACCTGTACAGTGGGTATTCTGGTACCTGGATTCAATTAGTTTAAAGGCCGCTCATGGATGGCAAAGGCAAGGGACAGTGACATCACCCTTTCAAGGAGGACAATGCCATAGAGGCTGAACATAACATACATATGATCAGCGCCCAAGCCTCCTCTCTCCACCCAAGCGAGGACAAAAGGACCTCCAGGCAATGGCTGCTGATGAGTAAGCAGATGGATATATAGGCTCCCCCAAACTCCTTAGCTCACAAGGATGGTGAGGTTACAGAGACCAAAGAAACTAACGGGTTTGAGCGGGACTCGAACCCCAGTCTGGCGTTCCCCAGTCAAGGACGTTACCAAATCGGCTCTCTCTCTCTCTCTCTCTCTCTCTCTCTCTCTCTCTCTCTCTCAGCACAAAATATCCTAATACATCTATTTTTTAACATCTTTCTAACATTTAACATTCGCGGCACATAAACTTTATTTTTTATTTTTGTTACAAAAATACAATTACATTTTACTAATTATTCTATTACAATAATATAAATATTAATTCACAGCAATAACAAATGCATCCATTTCTAGTTCACCGCAGGACAAAGGCCTCAGACATGTCAATTCATATCTTGGGTTTGGCCAGTTTTCATCACCACGCTGACCATTACTTACTGTTGATGGAGGGAGACTTTTGTCTGATCGCTTACAGCAAAGCAACCTAGTATGGGTGTCCCTGACTAGTACAGCTTTGCTGATCATGGCAATACGCAAACCATTTCACCATCTTCAGGTATCCCTACTCAGAAAGGGTTAACTATTCCCACTCAGTATTAAAGCCTTTTCTATCCCGCCCCGATTCCTTACCACAACTTGTAATATAGGACTTCCTGCAGCATTGCCATAATTACTTAAGGGGATTGTCTCTCCATCATTTTTGTTTACATTCATCACTTGAAAGTTTAAAGGTTTAAAGGTCGCTCATGAATGGCAGGGGCAAGAGACAGTAACATTGCCCTAGCAAGCAGAACAATGCCCTAGACACTGACCCAATATTATATGATCAACGCCCAAACCCCCTCTCGAACCCCGTGACTCGAACCCCCGACTGGCAAACACCGGGCAGAGACGTTACCAATCAGGTCACAGCAATCCTTCTTAAAAGAGAAGAGAAGAAGAATGGCGTCTTCAGTGACGTCATAATCGTTAGTAGTTACCAGAAGTCATGTAGAACGATGACGTCATAATTGTTAGTAGTTACCAGGAGTCATGTAGAACGATGACGTCATAATTGTTAGTAGTTACCAGGAGTCATCTAGAACGATGGTAATGGTACATAATTTTGCCGAATTTGATACCAAAATAGTATCCAGTTTCATTAGGATTTATAAATTTCGGTTAAGTGGTTCGGCGCTGGGACCTAATTATTATTATTATTATTATTATTATTATTATTAGCCAAGCTACAACCCTAGTTGGAAAAGCAGGATGCTATAAACCTAAGGGCTCCAATAGGGAAAAATAGCCCAGTGAGGAATGAAATAAGGAAATAAATAAATGATGAGAATAAATTAACAATATATCAGCACCAGAATGTGTCCATTTTATGTCTATGTGAGTGATTTGCTAACAGGTCTCTGATCACAGGGTTGCTGTGGCCTGATTGGTAACGTCTCTGCCTCGTGATCGCCAGTCGGGGGTTCGAGTCCCGCTCTGACTCGTTAGAGCCATTAGTGTCTGCAACCTTACCATCCTTGTGAGCTAAGGTTGGGGGGTTCGGGGGAGCCTATAGGTCTATCTGCCGAGTCATCAGCAGCCACTGCCTCGCCCTCCCTGGTCCTAGCTTAGGTGGAGGGGAGGCTTGGTCGCTGATCATATAATATATGGTCAGTCTCTAGGGCATTGTCCTGCTTGCTATGGCAATGTCACTGTCCCTTGCCTCTGCCATTCATGAGCGACCTTTAAACCTTTAAACTGCCTTCTTCCAATTGAATGCTTGTCTTAGACCATAGGAAACATCCTTGCCTTGCAATCTGTTGGAGTAGAGTTCGGGCCCTGTTCAAACTCTATAGTTTCTAGCAGTGTCTGCAACTTAAGCAACCTTGTGAGCTGAGGAGCATGTAGATCTAACAGCCGAGTCATCAGCAGCCATTGCCTGGCACTCCCTTGTCATAGCTTGATAGAGAGGGGCCTTGGGCGCTGATCATATGTATATTTGGTAGGGTCTATAGGGCATTGTCCTGTCCCTTGCATCTGCCACTCATGAGGGACCTTGAAACCTCTGTATGGCCATAACGGGCGAACGGTTGACAGCAAGTTTGATGCGGCAAACAGACAAATTTTACAGTTCAACGAGTACTTAATTATTATTATTATTATTATTATTATTATTATTATTATTATTACTTACTAAGCTACAACCCTAGTTGGAAAAGCAGGATGCTATAAGCCCAGGGGCTCCAACAGGGAAAATAGTTCAGTGAGGAAAGGAAAAAAGGAAAATGAAATTTTTTAAGAAGAGTAACAACAATAAATATCTCCTATATAAACGATAAAAACTTTAACAAAACAAGAGGAAGAGAAATAAGATAGGAGAGTGTGCTCGAGTGTACCCTCAAGCAACATTGTAATATACTTCTTTTTTAATACGTCTTAATGTTGAACTAATTTGGACTCTTATTTAATTTGGAGTTGGATAACTATTCAATTTATTATTGTAAAGGTTTAAAGGTCGCTCATGAATGGCAGAGGCAAGGGACACTGACATCGCCCTATCAAGTAAGTCAACGACCTAGAGACTGACCATATTACATATGATCAGCCCCCAAACCCCCTCTCCACCCAAGCTTGGACCAGGGAGGGCAAGGCAATGGCTGCTGACGACTCAGCACATAGATCTATAGGCTCCCCAAAAACCAGCCATGGCTCACAAGGACGGTGAGGTTGCAACGACCAAAGGAACTAACGAGTTTGAGCGAGACTGCGCAAACAATGGGTGCCGACTTCTGGTCGGGAAACGCATAGGTCTACATCTGCGTCTTCCCTATTGATAAAGATTATGAAAAATTTGGTTAAATTTTGTTAAAAATTCAAATCTATGTATAAAATATGCGTCTATGACAATGCTTTAAGATATAGACACTATAAAAAGAGGGAGTTTAACATAACCATTGACTAATGTCGAGAGAGAGAGAGAGAGAGAGAGAGAGAGAGAGAGAGAGAGAGGGAGGCTTTACAATAATAAAAAGGAAAAGTAAACAATTTCGAAATTGAAATAAAAAACACCAAAAAAATATTTTCGAAATTGAAATAGAAGACAAAAAATATATTTTCGAAATTGAAATAATAGACCAAAACATATATTCGAAATTGAAATAATAGACCAACAAAATATATTTTCGAAATTGAAATAATAAACCAACAAAATATTTTCGAAAATTGAAATAAAAGACAAAAAATATATTTTCGAAATTGAAATAATAGACCAACAAAATATTTTCGAAATTGAAATAAAAGACAAAAATATATTTTCGAAAATTGAAATAAAAGACAAAAAATATATTTTCGAAATTGAAATAAAAGACAAAAATATATTTTCGAAAATTGAAATAATAGACCAAAAAATATATTTTCGAAAATTGAAATAATAGACCAAAAATATACTTTCGAAATTGAAATAATAGACCAAAAAATATTTTCGAAATTGGAATAAAAGACCAAAAAATATTTTCGAAATTGGAATAAAAGACAAAAAATATATTTTTGGAATTGAAATAAAAGAAAAATATATTTTCGAAAATTGAAATAATAGACAAAAAATATATTTTCGAAATTGATATAGACAAAAATATATTTTCGAAATTTAAATAATAGACCAACAAAATATTTTCGAAAATTGAAATAAAACACCAAAAAAGAAAAAAATTACAAAAAATATAAACCCGGCTACAAATATACAAGTTCATATACATAAAACAATACAATGTTAAGTATGTTTGTGACATGACTTTCCCGCATTACCTGAAACTCAATCTGTACTCAGGAATTAATGTTGACCTCATATCTCACAAAGTGGGTTAATTGCTTCAGCCAAAAAAATAATGTACAGACGTCAAGTTTAATTATTTCTCCCGATTTCATGAGCATTAAAATGTCTTGTAACATTCATTTCGCCTTAAAATTAATTTCTCCTTGGAATTCATTTCTCCTTAAAATTATTTTCTCCTTAAAATTTATTTCTCCTTAAAATGGAATGAAATTCCTATTATTCAAAATATTGATAATTTGTATAATTATGGTTTTTTTTTTTATTAGAAACTAACAGCTTGCTATTCCGCCAAGCTCACACACACACACACACACACACACACACACACATATATATATATATATATATATTCATATGTATATATATATAATATACATACATATCCATGATACTTGTATAAACACACACACACACACACACACATATATATATATATATATATATATGTATATATATATATATATATATATATATATATATGTATATATATATATATATATATATATATTCTAAATGATTGTACATATTAATGAATATTATACACAATCATAATTACAAAACATTCATTTACTCAACACAACCTACACACACCTATAAATATTCTTTTCATTAAAAAACAAACTTGAAATTCTTCTTTCAAAAAATCATTGGGAAATAATTGGCACTCCTGTCTCATCCATTATCTCAGAAAAATAATTCACAAATCCATTATGGATCTAAACTGGTAAAAATCGGCGTTCCATTTATCCAAACACCCTTATCCAGCTTCCCTATCCTTTCCCATTTATCCTTAATCGTCCTTCCCTTCATACTTTCTTGAAATGTCCTTTCCTATCCTTTCCCATTTACCCTTAATACAAGTCTTTCCCTTCATCGTTTCATGAAATTTCCTTCCCGATCCTTTCCCATTTACCCTTAGTCCAAGTCCTTCCCTTCATCATTTCATGAAATGCCCTTTCCTATCCTTTCCCATTTACCCTTGATACAAGTCCTTTTCTTCATCCTATCATGAAATGTCTTTCCCTATACTTTCCCATTTACCCTTAGTGCAAGTCCTTCCCTTCATCATTTCATGAAATTCCCTTCCCTATCCCTTCCTATTTACCCCAAATCCAAGTCTTTCCTTTCATGAAATGTCCTTCCCTATCCTTTCCCATTCACCCCAAATCCAAGTCCTTTTCTTCATCCTTTCATAATATGTCACCTCACACAGCAACAATATTCCTTTCCCATTTTTCCTTTTTTATTTCTAAATCTTCCATCGCATGATGACCCCTGATAGGGGAATCCCCCCCCCCCCAGCCACACCGTTGGTATCAACAACGCTAAACCTTCTGTTGCAAATCCTCTCCGTGTTGCATTCAATCCTCCCTTAATACTCTTGCTTGAATATTTTTTCGCACACGTGCGAGGTAAAAAAGACTGAGAGGAAAATAGGTAAATGGCGAGGTTATGAATGTGCTGGAATATGGCTTTTCTCTGACACGCCCTTCCACTCAAACAGCCACCCCCCCCCCCCCCGCCACACACGCACACACACACACACACACACACACACACCTTACAGTCTGCTCAAGTACATGTTTTTGTCTATATTCTAGCTATTGCCTCTTCAACATTTTTTTTTACTATTTTTCTTTTAAAGAAAATTTTAAATATCCCAAGTTGACTCTCTCCTTTGAATACGTTTTTGGGCTTTAAATTCTAGATATTGTCTCTTTAAAAAGTTTTTTCTTCGTTATTTTTCTTTTAAAGAAAATGTGAAACAACCCCTGTTAACTGACTGCTACTTTAAATAGTTTTTCTGTCTAGAAATTCTAACTATTGTCTCTTCAACATTTTTCTTTACAATTTTTCTTTTCAAATTAAAAAAAAAAAAAAAAAAC
>NC_090726.1:200341964-200355484 GCF_036898095.1 Palaemon carinicauda
ACTGATCATTAATTAAATATTTTAAATCATTCATTACTTCTCATGTAGTTTATGTATTTCTGCAGTTTATAATTTTCCTTATTTGCTTTCCTCACTGGGCTATCTTTTCATGTTGGAGCCCTTAGGCTTATAGCACCCTACTTTTCCAACAAGGATTGTAGCCTGGACAATAATAAAATAACAATAGTAATAATAATAATTGTAATAATAATACAAATAATATTAGTAATAATGATGATAAAAATAACAATAAGAATAAGCTATTTTTTCCTGTTGGAGCCCTTGGGCTTATAGCATCCTGCTTTTCCAATTAGGATTAGAGCATGGATAATAATAATAATAATAATAATAACAACAACAACAATAATAATAAGCTATCTTTTTCTGTTGGAGCCCTTGGGCTTATAGCATCCTGCTTTTCCAACTAGGGTTGTAACGTGGGTAATATTAATACAATAATAATAATGATAATAATAACAATAATAATAATAATAATAATAATAATAATAATAACAACAACAACAAATATTTTCATCCATAACAAACCTTTACAGCATTTATAAATCGAAGACACTATCTCTGCCTCTCTGTTACCCCTCCCCCCTCGCCGAAGACAAGTTTCTTATGAAAAATTTCCCCAACAACCTTTAAAGCAAAATAATATCCGGACCCCCCCCCCCCCCCCCCCGGCGATTCATCATTTCATTACAGCTAGGTTCTCATTTATCAAAATCCCGGAGCAACATCTTTTACCGATTTCATCCACGTCAGCTATACATCATTTACTGTTCTGGGCCGATAATCACTTTAAAGTGGATGTTACCCCTTTTTTATGTAGAGGTTTTTAAAAGTGTTTTATATATTCTTTTTTAGTTTTATAGGGTATTTCAAAATCGTAAATAATGGGTCTAAGTGATTTATGTTTTCATGGTTTTCATGTCTAAAGCCAGGCTGACACTTGCACGAATTTGTGGCACGCATTGTCACGACTCGAGTCGTGAACTGGCGTGAACTCTTCTTGAACTGGCGTGAAGTGTTCGTAAACCGTCGTCACATCGTGGCATGTCGTGATGAGAATTTTGAAACGTTCAAAATTTTGATCACGACATAATTTCATGACCGGGTCGTGAACTATGCGCGAACTGTTCGTGAACTCGTCGGGACAATGCAGGAAGTGCGCAAACTATGCACGAACTGGTCGTGAACTCGTCGTGCCAGTTCGTGTCAATGTGGACAGGTCAGCTGTGATTCTGAGGTAATTTTTTTTTTTTTTTTTTTAAATCTACCAGTTCGTGCCACAAAATGTCACGACTTGCCACGACAAATTCGTGGCAATGGTCGTGCAAGTGTCAGGGTACCTTAACTGATCTATTTTTATGTTTTATGAATTGATTTTATTCTAGTAAATGCTATATCAATTCTCATGTGCCCTCACATGAGAGAATTATTCTAAATCTAACATGGAAGGATAGAAAAACTGCTAAATGGATACGTCAAAAAAACTAAAGTAATGGATATCCTTGAAACCATTAGCAAGCTCAAATGGAACTAGGCGGGGCACATTGCCAGATGACAGACAACCGATGGACATCACGAACAACCTTCTGGACACCCCGAGGATACACAAGAAACCGAGGAAGACAAAAAACCCGCTGGCGAGATGACTTAGACCAACATAAGCAACAGTGGCACAGAATAGCTTGCGATAGAAGTCTGTGGAGGAACCTGGGGAAAGCCTACATCCAACAAAGGACTTTTGAAGGCTGAAATGATGATGATGACGATGATATCAATTCATTCTATTTGGGTCAAAATTTTATCAATTTATTTAAATATTGGTAAATGTTTTATCAATGTCTTTTGTTTTAGTAACTAATTTATCATTTTATTTCATTTTCGTAAATATTTTATAAAATTCTTTTAACATTGGTAAATGCTTTTATTAATGTCTTTTATTTTAGTAAATACTTAATAAATTTATTTTATTTTGGTAAAGGTTTTATCAATTTATTTATATATTGGTAAGTTTTTTTACTAATGTTTTATGTTGGTAAATTTATGATAAATTTATTTTGGTAAATGTTTTATCAATTCCTTTTGATATTAGTATATGTTTTATTAATATCTTGTATTTTAGTAAATGTTTTATCAATTTCTTCTGATATTGATATGTTTTATTAATATCTTATTCTAGTAAATGTTTTATCAATTTCTTCTGATATTGATAAATGTTTTATTAATATCTTATTCTTGTAAATGTTTTATCAATTTCTTCTGATAGTGATATATGTTTTATTAATATCTTGTATTTTAGTAAATGTTTTATAATTTTCTTCTGATACTGATATATGTTTTATTAATATCTTATTCTAGTAAATGTTTTATTAATATCTTATTCTCGTAAATGTTTTATCAATTTCTTCTGATAGTGATATATGTTTTATTAATATCTTATTTCATTAAATGTTTTACCAATTTCTTTAAATATTGGTAAATGTTTCATTAATATCTTCTACTTTAGTAAATGTTATTAATAATTATTATTATTAATTATCAATTACTATTATCATTTATTATTATTAATTATCAATTACTATTATCATTTATTATTATTATTAAAATATTTAATACTATTATTACTAATAAAACCATAATTGAAGAAAGAGAAAGTCACACACAAACAAAGACGAACGCACAGACAAAAGACCAATGTAAATTTTATTACTATATGCAATTACCATTTCCCGTCAGTCTTGCCTTCGCAAGGAATCACGCATCCCGATGAAAAATATTCATTGATTAATATTCATTGGTAAATCATCCGATAGCATTCATCAGTGGATATCCCCCAGAGAGAGAGAGAGAGAGAGAGAGAGAGAGAGAGAGAGAGAGAGAGAGAGAGAGAGAGAGAGAGGTGTGTGTCCCATCATCAAATATGACGCCTTCCTGTATCTTCATGTATGCGTGTGTGTGCATATACATATATATATATATATATATATACATATATATATATATATATACATATAAATATACATATATATATAATATATATATATATATATATATATATATATATATATATATATATATATATATATATATATATATATAATTATATATGTATATACATATATATATATAAATTATATATACATATGTATGTATGTATATATATACATATATATATATACATTTATATATATATATATATATATATATATATATATATATATATCATAAATGAAATATTCTGAAAAAAAATTAATCTAACTATTGAAGAAGTTTAAACGCTAAACTTCATCCCCAAAACTAGAAAATTGCTTTGCAACAGAGCAATCAATCAACGATTGAGAACAAGACTAAATCGAAATACCACCAGTTAATCAACAAAAAGTTATAAAATGCTACTCGGCTGAAATATTGAAGCAAACAAAAGATTAATCTACAGTTAAAAAAAAAATCGAGGGAATTTTCATTAGCCTTTATAAGTCTCTTTCGGATAACTAGTCGATTCTCACAGAGTAATCAGCCTGCAATTCTTAATAATTGCAATTACTCCTATATCGGATGCACGTTAAAACTCTTAATTGTATGTTTGAATGTTAGTAGAATGTTAGAACGTTCTCGCAAAACAAATAAAATATGAATGTTTGGCATATTACAAAGCACCGATATGTGCAAGTTTATTTTAGAACTAGTGTACGCTACCCGTCAAAAATGAGGTCTAAATATTTACATAAATACAGTCACCCATATATGTTGATGGATTTCCAGGTATTTGAGAGAGAATACCACTTCACCGCTTTCTGGACGACAGGTTACTAGGAGCGCCAAACCGATCATATAATAAACTACCTATTTCGCGCTCCCAGACACCTGTCGTCCAGAAAGGGGTGAATTGTAAATCTCTCCAAACCCGCAGACATCCACCAACTTATATGAGTGACTGTACACACACACACGCATAGATTCAACCCCCCACCCCCCTTTCCGAACTACAATCCGCTGGTTCGGAAATTTGTGAGAGATTGGGGTTTTCGAGTGTACCTTTTCTCACCGGGGTATGGCTACTCCCTCTTCCCCTTTACCTGCACGAGACGATAAGGGGGGTAACATATAACCTAATTTTGGTCTTAATTAAACTTGTCATGAAACTTAAATTCAAGCGAGTTTGATATATCTGCACAAACCTAAAAATAAGTAACAAGTGAGAAAATCCTGAGAACCACTGTTCTCTAGTCTTGGGTAGTGCCATAGCCTCTGTACGTTGGTCTTCCATTGTCTTGGGTTAGAGTTCTCTTGCTTGAGGGTACACTCGGCCATGCTATTCTTTCTTATTTCTCTTCTTGTTTTGTTCGAGTTTTTATAGTTTATATAAGAAATATTTATTTTAATGTTGTTGCTGTTCTTAAAATATCTTAGTTTTCCTTGTTTCCTTTCCACACTGGGCTATTTTCCCCGTTGGAGTCCCTGGGCTTATAGCATCCTGCTTTTCCAACTAGGGTGGTAGCTTAGCAAGTAATAATAATAATAATTATGGAAGGTCGAGCTGAAGGCAAAGGCTTAGAAGATGGCAAGTGAAACAGGATTTGTAATTATTCAGTAGCAATTTTCCACTCTGTAAGGGTAGAAGAGAGACTTATTATGATGAGCAGCTGTTCTAGGAGCAGGACACTCCAAAATCAAACCATTGTTCTTTAGTCTTGGGTAGTGCCATTGCCTCTTTATCATACTCTTCCACTGTCTTGGGTTATAGTTCTAATGCTTGAGGGCATACTCAGGCACACTATTCTATCTTTTTCTTTATTTCCTTTCCTCATTGGGCTATTTTTTCATGTAAGATCCCTTGGGTTTATAGCATCCTAATTTTTCAATTAGGGTTGTAGCCTAGCTAGTAATAATACGAAGTGTTTTGTGGAGGAAAATGCATTAGGTGAAAATAGCTGGAGAAGGCAAATCAAGGCAACCGACCCCTTACTTGGAGAATAGCTAAGGTGACTAAGATGATGAAATCTAACACTGTAGCGACGAAATCTTGCGTGTCAAAGAGCCCTCAGTACAGTGTTTCAAACGAGGCACAATGTACACCCAACCAGAGATATAAAAGGGTTTAAACACGTGCGTCCTAAGCCTATACTCACGACGGGTTTTCCTCCCCTACTGTCTACCAACGCAAGAGCCCGTGTCTTGCTATAGGCAGGGCAACTTTATCCCTACCTACCTAACGATGATCCTTGATCCACATCCTATCCCAAACCACCAACAAATATAAGATGCAGAACATCTCATAACTTAAATTACCTACAAACTAAAAAACAACCAAACACCTACGGGTTGCAAGTGTGCAAGAGCCCGTGCCTGGCCGTAAGGGCCAGACAATCTGAAACAACAACAACAACAACAACGACGACGGTGGTCCTTTAAGGAATAACATAGGCCTAGAGAAACCACTCTCCCTCTCCCTCACAAGAGGCCATCTTCAAAACTAAGGATGTGAATAAATAATCTCGCTGTCGATTGCATGACAGAGGACCATCGAGTGCTAGGCCTTGGGGGAAAATAATGTACAGGTAACGCAATAACGACGCCCCCTACGTAAATCATAAGTAGTGGCCGTCATTACTCCGTCTCCGGCGTGGGCCATTGGATTGTTAACATCTTTATGAGTGGAATAAAAACGAAAGGATCTAGATGTTCAGATAGTTTCCATTAGACGTTTTTATCGTAGGTGGCTCTTACATCTCCTATAATATCGGCCATGATTTTCTTTAATACTTCTATAATACTAGTGTACGTGACCTGTCAATAATGACGGGTAAATATTTAGATAGGCACACATATTCAACCCTTCCCACCCCTTCCCCCATTCCTCTCAGGGGTACCCCCTCTCACCAGGGTATGACTACTTCCTCTAGCCCCTACCCGAGAGACAGAGAGAGAGACCGAGTAGTTATACATCTTGGCAATGTCTGTGACCTCGACCGAAAGGATATATATATATATATATATATATATATATATATATATATATATATATATATACATACGTAGAGAGAGAGAGAGAGACAAAGAGGGTTATTTTCCCTGTTGGAGCACTTGGGCTTATAGCATCCTGTTTTTCCAACTAGGTTTGTGGCTTAGAAAGTAGTAGTAGTAGTAGTAGTAGTAGTAGTAGTAGTAGTAATAATAATATCATATAGTGGAGATTAGGTCTAAATTAAATACCTAGAAACAGCCTATTATATAAATGCCTTCATACTATAAAGATTCGTTAAACGTAAAAACCAGAAATAACAATTTTTATAAAGATTAAAATAGGAAATAAAAGAAAGAAAGTCTAAATTGAGCACTATAAAAATAGACTTTTGTAAGGCATTCCAAGTTCAGACTTTACATATACTGAAGGTTGTGGGAAGGCTAATCCCACATAATGATTGTCATGCTTAAGAATTAACGATAATTCTGATTGACGCTCGAGTTATCTTGAGAAAGAATTAATATTACATAATATATGAAATTCAGGTAAACTGCTTCTCGGTTAGAAGGAATGATACGCTTAACAAATAACTTGAGGGATGAAATTCTTCGCTACACAAACTGCCATTATTAGGCCGGGAGCGCAGTAACGACTCTGTGGCGCCACAAAGCCACAGCATCGTGTGGCGGGGATGTGGTCACCCATAGGTTTCCATTGTTTTCGAGTTTTGCTGCGCAAACTAGCGACTGTGGCTCTCTGTCGCTCATCCCCGCCACAGGCGTGGCGTGGCTTTGAAAACAATGGAAACCTACGGGAGACCACATCCCCGCCACACGATGCTGTGGCTTTGTGGCGCCACAGAGTCGCTACTTTAGTGGGTATTGTACAGTTGCCTTCATTAATTCCTGTACACTTCAAGGGATGCTATGGAGATGTCTGACAGCTGTACATCGCAGCAGGTAAAAAAGGTTTTTAGCAAAGGAGAAACTGTTGGCAACGCTGCCTTCAAAAAAAAAAAATAAATAAATAAATAAATAAATAAATAAAAAAAAATGTCTCTGAGCTTGTGAACACCGTGATGAAAAGCATTTTTATTATTTTTGCCAAGTGCTGTAGAGCAAATAAATTTTCTATACAGGATTTAGTAAAATTAATAAAAAGGCTTTTGATCACTTGTTTACAAGCTCGGCAATTTTATTTTAAAGGCAGCGATGCCAAGTCTCTCTTTTGCCAAACAGAGCGTTGCCTGCTACGATGTACAGCTATCAGAGATCTCCTTCGCTTCCCGTTAAGTGTACAAAAATTATTGAAGCAAACTGTACAAGGTACAGTTGTCATGTCAGACATCTCCTTAACTCTCCGTGAAATGTACAGAAATGATTGGAGCCAACTGTCCCGGAATTAATGATGCCAATTGTACAGCAAGGAGCTTCTTACGATAGTATCTTGTAACGATTTATGGTTACATTAACAACGATGTCAATTGAAATGTGGCGTGTGTGTTGCATCAGTACACATGCACATTCATACATGTTGAGAAAGATGTGGTGTGAAGTGAGTGGATACTTATAGTCTTATGACTAATATGTTTAAAAAAAAACTTTTTTTTTCAGTCATTTCCAGCTAGGCAACTGGTTCTATTCAAAACCATCTAGTTTAAGGTTAGCCAAAGATGAACACTGTTTATGTCAACCAGTAATTCAAGTTGAATAGCTCCCTGTCCTTGTTATGCTAAGTCCAAAGACCAACTACAGCTGACATACGCTGTCGACTTATAATCAATTCTATGTCAGGTAAGGGTTAGGTTGGCTGCTAAAGCTCTAAGTCACTTATGAATGACAAAGTCAACGGACAGTGACAAATGCCTTAGAGACTGGCTATATATACACATGAACAGCGTCCAAGCCACCTCTAGGACCAGGGAAGGCCAGGCAATGGTTGCTGACGACTCAGCAGGTAGACCTGTAGGCTCCCCTGAATCCGCTTTCTTAACTCAAAAGGATGGTGAGGTTACAGACACTAAAAGAAACTATCGGGCTTGAGCAGGACTCGAACCCCAGTCCAGCATAGCGCCAGACAATGGCGTTTCCAATAGGGTACCATAACCTATTCATGACAAACAACAATAACTTTAGTGGTTACATAAGTTCGATAAAAACATCTTATTACAAAATTATAACAGAAGTTAAATATTTCAAATGGCATCTAAGTTAGGAACAATCACTGTACCCAAATTATATTCAAAATAATAAAATTAATCAATTAATCAAAATAACCGTGAATTTTAAACTTGTTTAATGGATTTCTTTAAGAATTCATGACGCGATAATGAAATAGTAAAGTTTAAAACGTTCAAGAAATAAAAAATACCAAGATACATTAACAAGGTCTTTCAACTAAGTAATCTCCAGGACAAACTAAATTAACTCTCTTAAACATGCACTCAGGGTACAGATTCATGCAATATACGTAATCTAAAACGCTGTAAAAACAATAAATGAGAGAGAGAGAGAGAGAGAGAGAGAGAGAGAGAGAGAGAGAGAGAGAGAATGAGGAAAATCATTTGGATAAAAACTATCCTCCTTGTCTAATGAGAGAGAGAGAGAGAGAGAGAGAGAGAGAGAGAGAGAGAGAGAGAAAGAGAGAGAGAGAGAGAATGTACAAAACTATGGGGATAAGAACTTACGTCCCTGAGAGAGAGAGAGAGAGAGAGAGAGAGAGAGAGAGAGAGAATGTACAAAACTATGGGGATAAGAACTTACGTCCCTGAGAGAGAGAGAGAGAGAGAGAGAGAGAGAGAGAGAGAGAGAGAGAGAGAATGTACAAAACTATGGGGATAAGAACTTACGTCCCTGGAGAGAGAGAGAGAGAGAAAGAGAGAGAGAGAGAGAGAGAGAGAGAGAGAGAATGTGCTAAACAAGGGAGTTGAGGGTTTAATTGGCTGTCTGCTCTCAGGCAGATCAGCGAAGTCATCCATTGAACAAATCACAGGGTCGCACGGCTTGAGTCCCGTGCATTGTGGCCAGCGCACGAACCGAGAGGCAGACATTAATGCCGGGCACGTAGCCAAGTGCCAAAGGCCTTAATGCCTAAGGCGTGCTGATGTTTACTCCCAAGAAGCGATCAGTGTTGTCTGTCGTCTGAAGGTTTCGGTCAATATCCGGATCAGGGTACATGAGATTTTGAGGCTCTCTCTCTCTCTCTCTCTCTCTCTCTCTCTCTCTCTCTCTCTCTCTCCAGACAAGGAGGCAAGTCCTCATAGCCATACTTTTGCATCTCTCTCTCTCTCTCTCTCTCTCTCTCTCTCTCTCTCTCTCTCTCTCTCTCCAGACAAGGAGGCAAGTCCTCATAGCCATACTTTTGCATATTTTCTATCTCTCTCTCTCTCTCTCTCTCTCTCTCTCTCTCTCTCTCTCAAATAAACAAGATGGTCATACCCAAAAAAAAGGAGAATAGAGGTAAAGAGAAGAAAAAAAAGAGGAGTATAGAGAAAAAGGAGAGTAGAGAAAAGGAGAATAGAGAAAATGAGAATAGAGAAAAAAGAGAAGAGAGAAAACGAGGATAATAGAGAAAAGGAGAATAGAGAAAACGAGGATAATAGAGAAAAAGAGAAGAGAGAAAAAGAGGAGAATAGAGAAAGAGAGAATAGAGAAAAAGAGGAGAATAAAGAAAAGGAGGAGAAAAAAAGAGGAGAATAGAGAAAAAAAGGAGAATAGAGAAAAAGAAGATTAGAGAAAAGAAGAGAATAGAGAAAAAGAGAAGAGAGAAAAAGAGAAGAATAGAGAAATGAATAAGGAAAAAGAGGACAATAGAGAAAAAGAGAATAGAGAAACGAATGGGGAAAAAGAGGAAAATAGAGAAAAAGAGGAGAATAGAGAAAAGGAGAAGGATAGAGAAAAAAAATAGAAAAGAAGGAGACTAGAAAAGAGAGAAAAGAGAAGAGAGAAAAAGAGAAGAGAAAAAAAGAGGAGAATAGAGAAAAAGAGGAGTATAAAGAAAAGGAGAAGAGAGAAAGAGAAAAATAAAGAAAAGGAGAAGAGAGAAAAAGAGGAGAATAGAGAAAAAAAGAATGGAGAAAAAGAAGAGAATAAAGAAAAAGAGAATAGAGAAAAAGAAGAATAGAGAAAAAGAGGAGGATCGAGAAAAAGAGAAGAGAGTAAAAGAGGAGAATAGAGAAAAAGAGGACAATAGAGAAAACGAGAATAGAAAAAAGAGGAGAAAAAGAGAATAGAGAAAACGAAGAGAATAGAGAGAAAAAGAGGAGAATAGAGAGAAAAAGAGAAGAGAAAACGAATAGAAAAAGAGGAGAATAGAGGTAAAGGGGAGAATAGAGGTAAAGAGGAGAATAGAGAAAAAAAGAGAAGAGAAAAAAAAGAATAGTGAAAAAGAGGAGAATAGAGAAAAAGAGGAGAATAGAGAAAAAGAGAAGAGAAAAAAAGAGAAAAAAAGAAAAGGAGAATAGAGAGAAAGAGGAGAATAGAGAAAAAGAGGAGAATACAGAAAAGGAGGAGAAGAGAAAAAAAGGAGAATAAAGAAAATGAGAATAGAGAAAGAGAAAAAAAGAAGAGAAAAAACAGAATAAAGAAAAACAGAAGAGATAAAACAGAATAGAGAAAAAACAGAATAGAGAAAAAAAAGAATAGAGAAAAAAAAGAGAAAAAAAAGAATAGAGTCCCGTTTTCTCCATAAGAATATGAAAATATGAAGGCTTCCTGTAAGAAAGGGATAAATCTCTATATCTCGCAACTCCTCACGCATCTCTGATCTACTTCAAACATATAGGCGAAGTGTTTCATAGATTTTTCCTTTTATATTTTTCAGTTTTGATTTTTGCATGTGATCTCAAGTAGGTCTGATAAATGTTTTTTCCATTTTTCATTTTAGCATATGAACCCAAAAATGGTTTTTAAAATTGAATTATTCTTGTTTACTTGCTAAATCTGATAAATGTTTTTCTTGTTTACTTACTAATTCTGACAAATGTTATTCTTGTTTACTTACTAAATCTGATGTTTTTCTTGTTTACTTACTATATCTGATAAATGTTTTTCCATTTTTCTTTTTTTTGGGTATGAACTCAAAAATTTTTTTGAAAATTGAATTATTCTTATTTACTTGCTATATCTGATAAATGTTTTTCCATTTTTCATTTTTTTGCATATGAACCCAAAAATGGTTTTTAAAATTGAATTATTCTTATTTACTTACCAAATCTGGTAAATGTTTATCCGTTTTTCATTTTTTGCATATGAACCCAAAAATGGTTTTGAAAATTGAATTATCCTTATTGACTTGCTAATTTAATAAATGTTTTTCCATTTTTAATTTTTTGCATATGAACCCAAAATGGTTTTGAAAATTTATTTTCTTTTTTTTTTACTTATTCCTTATTACCATTTTCCGTGGATTGATTTTTTTACAGATTTTTTTTTCTTATAGCATTAAATCATCCAATTCGCCCGTGTTTTTCTTGTTAATAATAAATTTTGGGAAAATCAAAATGAATGTGTATTACTAATTTTAGGATTTTCTGAGACTCAATGAACCAGTTTGCATAATTCCATAAGATTGTGTAGAATGTAGGATTTCACATGTTTTATACTATGATTATATATATATATATATATATATATATAACCTAGAATTTACATATAATTAATGTATAATAGTGATATCTTTTTGTCATCGTTTATAGTTGGCCCCTAGCCAGTGTACTTGTTGATAGCTAACCGTTCAATATATACAATAGTAATAAACATTTTGCTAACGAGAGAGAGAGAGAGAGAGAGAGAGAGAGAGAGAGAGAATTCTCCGATTCACAGTGAAACCTCTAGCCCCATTAATTTGGAATTTTTTACCTTGAATCACAGAAAAAAAAACTAAACAAAAATCAAATAAAAAATAGAAATATTATCGAACATATAACTAACTGAAGAAAGAAAACAAATATAAAATAGCAATATCATCGAACATAGAAGTAACTGAAGAAAGAAAACATTTTTTTTTTTTCATAAAGCTTTTTTAAGTTACGCTTGGCTGCACCTCGTCCTCTCCAGCGTCAACCGAATTTAACTTTGTCTAGCTTCATTAAACTGAGCGCTAATACACTCGCATCAGTCTTTCTTTCTAATTACAAACGAACGCCTGCAAACAACGGAGCGTCGAGGGGCGTAAACACGCCTGGAGTAACGCCTCATTTGCGTAACACAAAGGGGAACCTAGGGCCCTTCCATTTGAAACTGTTCCAGACCCACTGCTAAGTCTGGAAGGCTGGAAGGAAGGTTCATATTCTGATCTGCCAATTAGCATACGGTCGAGGGCGGAATGTGGTGAATAATGCAGGCAGCCGATGGCAACTTTAAATGATATTAAGCATTTACATAATTGCCTTCAGCAAGAGAGATCATTGGCCCTTCCATACGACCTCCTAGCCATAGATCACTTCCAGGGTTCCAGCATCCATAAACTATCTTTACTACACTACAAGAAGAGTTTGTGTCTCAACAAAAGGAAATAGAAAAGCACTCAGAGTGCAGACCTCCGCCACGGCAGCTTATTTCTTCAACAGAGAGATCATTGGGCCTTCCATACGACCTCCTAGCCATAGATCACTTCCAGGTTCCATAAACTCCGTATATTACACTGTAAGAGGAGTTTGTGTCTCAACAGAAGAAACTAGAAATGCTCTCAAGAGTGCAGACCTCCGCCACGGCAGATTATTTCTTCAGCAGAGATCATCAGCCCTTCCATACGACTTTCTATCTATAGACCGCTTCCAGGGTTCCAGGATCCATAAAACTATCTTTACTACACTACAAGAGGGGTTTGTGTTTCAACAGAAGGAAATAGAAAATCACTCTGACTGCAGACCTCCGCCGCGGCAGCTTATTTCTTCAGCAGAGATATCATCAGCCCTTCCATACGACCTTCTAGTCAGACCACATCCAGGGTTCCAGGTTTCCATAAACTCTCTATATTACACTGCAAGAGGAGTCTGTGTCTCAACAGAAGGAAATAGTAAAGCACTCAAAAAGTGCAGACTTCCGCCACGGCAGCTTATTTCTACAGCAGAGAGATCATCGGCCCTTCCATACGACCTCCTAGTCACAGACCATATCCAGGGTTCCAGGTTTCCATAAACTCTGTATATTACACTGTAAGAGGAGTCTGTCTCAACAGAAGGAAATAGAAAAGCACTCAAAAGTGCAGACTTCCGCCACGGCAGATTATTTCTTCAGCAGTGAGATCATGGGCCCTTCCATACAATCTTATAGCCATAGATCACTTCCAGGGTTCCAGGATCCATAAACTATCTTTACTACACTACAAGAGGAGTTTGTGTCTCAACAGAAGAAAGTAGAAAAGCACTCTTAGAGTGCAGACCTCCGCCATAGCAAGCTTAGTTCTTCAGCATGAAAATCATCGGACCTTCCATACAATCTTCTGACCATAGGCCACTTCCAGAATTCCAGGGGTTCCAAAAACACAATATATTAGATTGCAAGAGGAATGTCTCTCAAAACAGAAGAAAATATTACCT
>NC_090726.1:200355984-200358484 GCF_036898095.1 Palaemon carinicauda
TTTTATAGTGACTTGGGGGGACTGTTGCGCCACTTTATAGTGACTTTGGGGGGGACTGGTTTGCCTCTTTATAGTGACTTAGTGGGGACTGTTGAGCCTCTTTATAGTGATTTGGGGGGGACTCTTGCGCCTCTTTTTAGTGACTTGAGGGGGACTATTGCGCCTCTTTATAGTGACTTGGGGGGACTGTTGCGCCTCTTTATAGTGACTTGGGGGGGGACTGGTTTGCCTCTTTATAGTGACTTAGTGGGGACTGTTGAGCCTCTTTATAGTGACTTGGGGGAGACTGTTGCGTCTCTTTATAGTGACTTGAGGGGGACTATTGCGCCTCTTTATAGTGACTTGGGGGGGACTGTTGCGCCTCTTATATAGTGACTTGGGGGGACCGGTTTGCCTCTTTATGGTGACTTAGTGGGGTGGACTGTTGAGCCTCTTTATAGTGACTGGTGGGAGACTGTTGCGCCTCTTTATAGTGACTTGAGGGGACTGTTGCGCCTCTTTATAGTGCTTTTCTTTGGGGGGGGGGGCATTACTCCTCTTCTTAGTGACTTGGGGAAGACTGTTGCTCCTCTTCATAGTGACTGGGGGGGGGACTTACTCCTCTTTATAGTGACTTTATATTAATCATCGATCTATTGTCACCTCCGCCTATGAAGTTGGAAGGAGGTTATGTTTTCACCCCGGTTTCCCTGTTTGTTTGTTTGTGAAGAACTTCCTGGTCACAATTTTACTCATATAGAGTAGTGAAAATTACATTGATTGTTATGTTGAGACGTGAAAATGATTCAACTTTGAGAATCCTAGGTCAAAGGGTCAAGGTCAAGCAAAAGATTGACTGAATTAACCCTAACCTTAACCACAAAATTGAACATGGTTGTCACACAGACTTCAATTACGCTTAGTCTAAATTGATTCTGGGAAAGGCAAGTTGGTTTTGAGAAATAAGCTACCATGGAGGAGGTATGTAGTTTTAGTGTGCTTTTACTATTTCTTATCGGCTTTAATGTTCCTGCAATACTATTTTTAAGGTTCAGAATAACCAGTGTCGTATTTTGTATTTAAAGGTCGCTCATGAATGGCAGACTGACCATATATACATATGACCAGCGACCAAGCCCCTTTTCATGCAAGCTAGGACCAGGGAGAGCCAGGCAATGGCTACTGGTGACAAAGCAGGTAAAGCTATAGGGGTCCCCCAAACACCCGATCCTTAGCTCACAAGGATGGTCAGGTTACAGACACTAAAGGAACTAATGAGTTGGAGCAGGGCTCGAACCCTTTGAAAAAACTTTTTTTTCTAAAAATCATTATCATTGATATATATCTATAGATATTTAAAAAAAAAACATCCGACAAAAGATTATTTTCTTTATCTAGATGTAGTTATCACAATGTTTACGACCACCATAAAAAAAAACTTGAGAAGAGTAATGACCAAAATAAAACCTTCATTGTCGAGAAATCATTTAGTACCATCCCTCCCAAGGGTATGTACTGAAAGTAAATACTACACTGAAATTACCCAGGCCATTTCGCTCGCCCATTACACCAATCCCCCTACATAGGGGAAACATACCTCTACCTTACGTCTCCCGATAGCTATTAAAAACGACATCAAGGAACATATATAGAGTGGTAAAAAGGCTTTTATGCTTAACAAATTACCCGGAGGAAGACAGTTATACATGCCGCCTTCGCAATAAAAAGTGAAAATAAAAGACGCGTTCCTTAGCAGACAATTAAAAAGGAAAACTGTTTTGCTAGATATGTTTTCGAAGATGACATCCAGACTTTCTCACCTTCTTGAATAGGATCATCATATAATATTATTAATATTATTATTATTATTATTATTATTATTATTATTATTATTATTATCTTATTATCATTATTATTATTATTATTATTATTACTATTATTATCATTATTATTATTATTACTATTAATATTATTATTATTATTGATATTATTATTACTATCATTATTATTATTATTATTATTATTATTATTATTATTATTGTTATTATTATTAATGTTATTTTTATTATTATTATTATCATTATCATTTTATCTTTATTTTTATTATTGTTAATTTTAGCAGGAAAAAAATAGTAATCTAATCAATTTAATGCTTTTGTGATATTTATTAAAAAAAAAAAATTGCTGCTGAATTCATTATTAAATAAATGCTGATGTCGTTATTTAAGAAAATAATACTGTTGTGGCCGTTATTTAGTATAATAAATGTGGCTGTGGTCATCATTTACGAAAATAAATGCAGATGTTATTTCAGAAAATAATACTGTTGTGGCCGTTATTTAATCAAAATAAATTTTACTGCCATTATTACTTCAACAAAATAAATTTTATTACCATTATTATTTCAACAAAATAAATGTTACTGCCATTATTACTTCAACAAAATATATTTTATTACCATTATTACTTCAACAAAATAAATGTTACTCACCATTATCACTTCAACAAAATAAATTTGATT
>NC_090726.1:200363484-200382027 GCF_036898095.1 Palaemon carinicauda
AACATATAATAAAACAGAAACCCGACAAGACGACATTTCTATTCTATATTTAACATAACAATGATAAACAGAAGCCCACCAAGAAGACAACAACATTTCTATTACTACTATAAATAACGTAACAGAAGATAAACAGAAACCCCACCAAGACGGCAACAACATTTCTATTACTTCTATAAATAACGTAACAGAAGATAAACAGAAAGCCACCAAGACGACAACAACATTTCTATTACATCTATAAATATCACAACAGAAAATAAACAGAAACCAACAAAAAAACGACAGTAATACCCACCTTGCCGCTATTAGCCATATGAGTGGGCTGTTTACTCTCTTCGCGCCTAAGACCCCCCCCCCCCCTCACCCCCCCCCCACCCCTCACCCCCCCACCCCTCTACCAACCCCCCCCCCCCTCTTCCCAACCTACCCCCTCCCCCGAAGTTCATAAGACTTTAATACCCACTTGAATTACCTTATGAGAATCTCGGTTTATTAAGGCGACTGTTTAGACCAGAGGTACGGTGTCGTAGATTCGGTATCTTTTGTCCTAGTCGGGTGCTAAATGCAATTTTTGTTTCTAGGCTGAATATGCCGTGGGGAAAGGAATATTTGGCTGGGTACGATCTCTCTCTCTCTCTCTCTCGTCTCCTCCTCTCTCTCTCTCATCTCTCTCTCTCTCTCTCTCTCTCTCTCGAGGAAATGGAGTCTGAAGATGGACTATAAATAGACTGAAATCCAAAAATCCTTGTAACTCTTGTAAATCTCAATTATCTCTCTCTCTCTCTCTCTCCCTCACTCTCTCATCTCCTCGTTCTCTCTCTCTCTCTCTCACTCTCATCTCTCTCTATCTCTCTCTCTCTCTCTATAGAGGAAATGGAGTCTGAAGATGGACTTTAAATAGACTGAAAATCCAAAATCCTTGTAACTGCTTGTAAATCTCAACTCTCTCTCTCCTCTCTCTCTCTCTCTCTCTCTCCTCTCTCTCTCTCTCTCTATAGAGGAAATGGAGTCTGAAGATGGACTATAAATAGCCTGAAATACAAAATCCTTGTAACTCCTTATAAATCCTTAACTCTCTCTCTCTCTCTCTCTCTCTCTCCTCTTCTCTCTCTCTCTCTCATCTCTCTCTCTCTCTCCTCTATAGAGGAAATGGAGTCTGAAGATGGACTATAAATAGCCTGAAATCCAAAATCCTTGTAACTCCTTGTAAAACTTAACTCTCTCTCTCTCTCTCTCTCTCTCTCTCTCTCTCTCTCTCGTCTCTCTCTCTCCTCTCTCTCTCCTCTCTCTCCTCCTCTCTCTCTCTCTCTCAAGAGGAAATGGAGTCTCCATGGATGGACTAAAAAATAGTCTTTGAGATTTAAAATCCTTGCAACTCCTTGTAAATCTATCTATCTCTCTCTCTCTCTCCTCTCTAAACCTTTATCAGTATTTTTCTTACATCCAATAGGCTAACATGTCTTTCTCTTAGTAAACATGTTTCCTCTCTCTCTCTCTCTCTCTCCTCTCTCTCTCCTCTCTCTCTCTCTCTCTCTCTCTCTCTCTCTCCCCCAAATACTACAAATGCAAACGCAATTACCTCCCCCCTCTAAAAAAAAAGAAAAGAAAAAAAAAAAAAAACCGGACCGGGGGGTGGCCCCAAAAAAGAAAAACAACCACCGTCCCAGTCTTTTGGCGCTAGCAATAAAACCATCAAACTTGTCTCCACTTATAACTCGTGTTTTACCATCCCGATAAAGGCAAATGACATTTCTCCCCCATTAAGTCATTTACTTCCATTAGCGACTTCGGGCCGAATGTTTTGTATCGGATGCAAATGCGTCCTGACGGGGGGCGTGGTGGGGGGGGGGGGGGGCGGAAGAAAGGACACGGTAAAATATTATTCGAATTTCTGGAAAAAGTGTGAAATGTAGCGGAAGATTTTGGGACGTTGTAGTCGAGGTCGAAATGAAAATTCAATGAAGGAAGTCCAAAATAGAGTAAATCTTGATATTTTTTTTTTTTATTCAAAAAATATATTCAGATGAATAGTAAAAATTTCAATTGTAAATACAGTATATGAAAAATAAACAAATATTCATGTACAATATACTATGATGTATATATGTTATAAATTATAAGATTGTATAGAAAGTCAAAATGGAGTAAATCTTGATATACTTTTTTATTTAAAAAAATATTTAGATAAAAAGTAAAAAATCTGAATTCTAAATACAGTATATGTAAAATAAAAAAAATTATTCATGTAAATACAATATATTATGATGTATATATATTATAAATTGTAAGATTTTAAATGTGTATTTCATAATAAATGATGAATCAGAATCTTGTTCTCAATATGAATACGAGGTGAAGGCATGACGTTATCAACGGCCGCTCATGAATGGCAGAGGCAAGGGACAATGACATTGCCCTAGCAAGCAGCACAACGCCTTAGAGACTGACCATAAATACTTATGATCAGCGCCCAAGCTAGGATCTAGGAGGGCCAGGCAATGGCTACCGATGACTCAGCAGATAAGACATATGGGCTCCCCCAAAACCCACAATCCTTAGCTCATAAAGATGGCGGCGAGGTTGCAGCGACCAAGAAACTTACGAGTTTGAGCGGGACTCAAACCCCAGTCTGGAGTTAACCAGACATGTACGTTACCACATCGGCCACCACAACCCTAATGTTTATTATAAGTTAACATCATCATCGTTATTAAAAAGTTCAACCTTGCAACGAGTGTTTATGTTGAACAGGCCTGACGTAAGTCTTTTTATAGTTTATATGAAAGATCTATTTTAATGATACTGTTCTTACTTTTATGTTGAACAAGCTGACATACGTCTCTTTTTATATTGTAAATATGGTATATCTATTTTAATGGTGCTGTTCTTAAAATATCTTATTTTAATTGTTCATTACTTCTCTTTTAATTTTATTTATTTCCTTATATCCTTTTCCTCACTGGGGCATTTTTCCTTGTTGGAGTTCTTGGTTCGTATTGCATCCTGCTTTTTAAACTAGGGTTGTAGCTTAGCTAGATATAATAATAATAATAATAATAATAATAATAAATGACGCGTTGATAGCCCACTGCAGGACAAAGGCCTCAGACATGTCCTTCCACTCACGTCTGTTTATGGCCTTCATTCAACAAGACAACAAGCTTATATACAGATAGTTGAGAGCAAGAATGACATATAATTCAAACAGTACAAGACATGTGAAAGCAAGCTTAAACCGGTTTAAATTATCAGTACGGGAGAGAAAGATATAAAAAAATATATATATCGTTAGTGTTCGAGTGTGTATGAACCGCGTAAGGTACAAATACCCGTAAATTTTCTTAGTTCGTCAATCCATCATTTTCTATTCCTTCCTATACTTCTTTTGCTATCTCCAAGGACATATTGTTATTCTTTTTGTCTATTTATTATCTGCCATTCTTTTATAAATAATAATTTGCACTCTTGGGTTAGAGTTCTCTTGCTTGAGGGTACACTCGGGCACACTTCTATCTGGTTTCTCTTCCTCTTGTTTTGTTAAAGTTTTTATATATTTTCTATAGCAAATATTTATTTTAATGTTGTTACTATACTTAAAATATTTTATTTTTCTTTATTTCCTTTCCTCACTGGGCTATTTTCCCTGTTGGGGACCCTGGTCTTATAGCATCCTGCTTTTCCAACTAGGGTTGTAGCATAGCATTTAATAATAATAATAATACTAATAATAATAATAATAAAAATAATAATAATAATAATAGTAATAATAATAATACTATATAAAATAGCTTAATTATAAATGTTTAAACGTTACAAGGTATTGAAATTTACAGAAACTGAAATTTGAAATTTACAGAAACTGAAATTCCTACAGAATAACTAAACTGTAATTCCCTACAAATAAACCCCTCTCTACTACGTAAACACAAAACGAGCACACTCATTGGCGCACACACGCAGCGAATCTCAGCCAATAGGAAGCCGGAAGATCTCCACTAATCCCAGAAGCTGTATGCAAACAGGGGCTCAAGCCTCGACTCTAATCCAACCCCCCCCCCTTCGTGTTTGAACTATTTGTTGTTGGAGAGAGAAAAAAAGGTAAAATAAATAAAACGTAGATTTTCAAGATCAACACCGGAAGATTTCCATGATCACGACCCGGATTAAGTAGAGTCTGGGAATATTCAGTGCGTGGATAAAAAACGCGAGGGACGATTTACCGTTAAGATCTGTACATCGAGTGAACGCAACCAAGTTTTTTTTTTCCCAACCGGTGAACGGAACCAAGAAGCTTTTTCTTTTTTTTTTTAATTCATATTAATTTTAATTTTTTTTAAATTTTTCCAATATTTATTTTTTTTTAATTTTTTAACAAAATTTTAAATTTTTTTTAATTTTCTTTTTTTTCTTTTTTTTTAATTTAGGGAATATCGTTCATGAAAAGGGTATATAAACATATATGGGAATAAGGAAAGAATTAATTTTCTAATCTTTTTAATCTTTTAAATTTTTTTATTTTTTTTTTATTTAAGGAATGTCGTTCATGAAAGGATATATAAACATATATGGGGAATAAGGAAAGAATTAATTATTTTATTTTTTCTATTTTTTTAATTCTTTGAATTTTTTTTTTTTAATTTAAGGAATATCGTTCGTGAAAGGATATATAAACATATATGGGAATAAGGAAAGAATTAATTTTTTTATTTTTTAATTCCTTTATTTTTTTCTTATTTTTTTTTTTAATCTAAGGAATATCGTTCATGAAAAGATATATAAACACATATGGGAATAAGGAAAGAATTAATTATTTTATTTTTTCTATTTTTTTAATTCTTTTAATTTTTTTTCTAAATTTAAGGAATATCGTTCATGAAAGGATATATAAACATATATGGGAATAAGGAAAAAGAAGTTATATAATAACGGTAACTTCAAATTCCAAATTGCTTCTATAAATTTCCTGACCCCAATTTAATACCTTGTTCGGCAACTCAATCTCATTAAATCATCTCTCCATTCTGAAACCCTTAACAGCTATCATATACTCCCTTCCTTTCTGCTCAGCCGCTAAACGCTCTTTTTAACGTCTACTTTCTCCGTAAAAGGACTAAATACACGTTCAAAAAAAGCGTCAAAATTTTGCATCAAAATTTTGACGTGTAACTTTGATATAAAATTTTGATGCATAATTGCCCACACACACGTTTAAGGGGCCCCATACACGTTCAAAAAAAAGCGTCAAAATTTTGCATCAAAATTTTGATGCATAATTGGCCCACACACGTTTAGGCGTTTTCCCCATCAAAATTCAGTATCGTCAAAATCTTCGACATGGATGCATCAGTGGCCATAGCACTAGTGTTGGCATTGGACTCTGATAAACCTCCTGGTAAACGTCGGAAATGGTCAAAAGTATACCTGATATGAAGTTTTGAAAAAGTTTCCAGATTTTTTCATAAAGGAGCCCACACACGCATCAAAAATTTGACGACTCCTCAAAAAATATCAAACGGATTTGATCAATCAAAACTTTGCGTCAAATCTTTTTTTGATATCAAAACGTCCTACAAACACTCAAATTTTGCATCAAAATTTTGATGCAAAATTTTGACGCTTTTTTTGAACGTGTATGGGCCCCTTTTAGTCTCGAATTACATAATCCACTCATTAACGTCTCATCCACTAGGCAAAGAGCTCACCTTTCAGAATGTCAACAGGGTTTGTGGTGGCCTGATGGAAGCGTCCCCGCCTGGCGATCGCCTGAGTGGGGGTTCGAGTCCCGCTAAAGCTCGATAGTTTCTTGTAGTATCTGCAACCTCACCATCCTTATGAGCGAGGCATCTGGGGGAGCCTATAGGTCTACCTGCTGATTCATCAGAAGCCATTGCCTGGCCCTCCCTGGTCCTTCCTTGGATGGGGAGGGGTCTTGGGCTCTGATCATATGTACATATAGTCAGTCTCTAGGGCATTGTCACTGTCCCTTGCTTCTGCCATTCATGAGTGACCTTTAAAATGCTCTTGCATAACTAAACGTTACTGTAATTCACATGGGACTTATCGATTCTCAAAAGGTGGAAGAGGAGAAGCAGGGCCAAGACGTAGAAGATAGTTTAAGAAAGGTTTAAAAGGTTTAAAAGTAGCTCATGAATGGCAGAGGAGAGGGACAGTGACATTGCCCTAGCAATCAGGACAATGCCCTAAAGACTGACCATGTATTATATGATCAGCACCCAAGCCTCCTCTCCACCCAAGCTAGGACCAGGGAGGGCCAGGCAGTGACTGCTGATGACTCAACAGATACACCTATAGGCTCCCCCAAACCCCCCAACCTTAGCTCACAAGGATGGTAAGGTTGCAGACACTAATGGCACTAGCGAGTCTGAGCGGGACTCGAACCACCGACTGGCAAACACCAGGCAGAGACGTTACCAATCAGGCCACAGCAATGAATGTATTAAAAGGACGTACTAGTGAATAAACTTATGAAGATGTATAAGATGTACAATGCTCTAAATCGTCTTCTTTCCCACCCTTATCCCTACATTAAGGGGTCGGTTGCCTGATACGCGCTCTCCAACGCCTTCTATCAAAGTTATCCTCTTCCACGAAACCTATTCTCTTCATATCCTCCTTCAACTTATCTCACCACTTAATTCTCTGCCTCCCTTTCCATCTTCCACACGAAATAACAGGTTGAACTCAAGCCCTTCTCACTCCTTCCCCACCATCCAGCACTCCTTCTCCACCACCCATTCTCAACACGTGTCCACACCACCACAGTCGTGACAAATATTATCACCTCTATATCTTTACTACGTCCGCCAATGTTCTTGATTTCAAAGTGCACCGACACATAACCCAATTTATATATATATATATATATATATATATATATATATATATATATATATATATATATATATATATATATATATATAAAATCCCTTCCCAATAAGTTAAGAGGAAAAATCCTTGATAATCGTGCTATTCAGGCCATAAACTCGAGAGAGAGAGAGAGAGAGAGAGAGAGAGAGAGAGAGAGAGAGAGAGAGAGAGAGAGAGAGAGAGAGAGAGAAATAATCACCAGTCACAGTATGAGAGGAGCAAATTTAAACAAAAATGGTAAATAAAAGATAATTAAATCACATAAGATCAAAGAAAGCAAATAAAACTGACTGATTAGAACATTAAAGAAAGAAATTGTATTTGTTCTTTGTCATCTCAAAACAGCCAGCAGCCATTTCTTCACTTCCATTACTTTATTTGGTTATTTCCCGGATCTGTCAAACAACTGCCGATGGAGAAAGTAATAAAAGAGTGAATTCCGACGTTATCTAAAAACCAGGAACAGTTTGTGAAGAGAGCGCGAGGGGTGGAGGCTGGGGGGGCTGTGAGGGGGGGGGATTGCTGGGGGAGTGAGGGAGGGGAGTACCGAGAGGGGGGTAAAAAACAAAAGAAGCGACGGCCAAGATTGCGCTGAAAATATTTATGGCTTATTTGAATATGAAAATAACGTATAAATGTGAAAAATTTATCATTAATTGAATGCCAAGTAACAAACTACCAATTAGCTACGATGGTGAAGATGGGCTGATTTCAATTCTAAGTACAAAATACCTGAATTCGACAGGTATAAGTACAGAAGAATTGTCATTGACTTTTATCTTTCTTCGTGGCCAAGTGGCTTAGTCACTGTCTATACAAGCTTGCCGACCAGGGTTTGATTCCCGGCCGGAGCCAAGCTCTTGTCTGTGTGTGATTTCGCCTGGGGCTCTGATCCCGAGGTCGTTAAGAGAATCCAGTCATTAATGTATCAAAAATATTTATGGCTTATTTGAATATGAAAAACAGGTAAAAATGTGCAAAATTTATCATTAATTGAATGCCTAGTAACAAACTACCAATTAGCTACGATGGTGAAGATGGGCTGATTTCAATTCTAAGTACAAAATACCTGAATTCGACAGGTATAAGTACAGAAGAATTGTCATTGACTTTTATCTTTCTTCGTGGCCAAGTGGCTTAGTCACTGTCTATACAAGCTTGCCGACCAGGGTTTGATTCCCGGCCGGAGCCAAGCTCTTGTCTGTGTGGGATTTCGCCTGGGGCTCTGATCCCGAGGTCGTTAAGAGAATCCAGACATTATTGTATCAAAAATATTTATGGCTTATTTGAATATGAAAAACACGTAAAAATGTGCAAGATTTATCATTAATTGAATGCCAAGTAAGAAACTACCAATTAGCTACGATGGTGAAGATGGGCTGATTTCAATTCTAAGTACAAAATACCTGAATTCGACAGGTATAAGTACAGAAGAATTGTCATTGACTTTTATCTTTCTTCGTGGCCAAGCGTCTTAGTCACTGTCTATACAAGCTTGCCGACCAGGGTTCGATTCCCGGCCGGAGGCAAGCTCTTGTCTGTGTGTGATTTCTCCTAGGGCTCTGATCCCGAGGTCGTTAAGAGAATCCAGACATTAATGTATTAAAAATATTTATGGCTTATTTGAATATGAAAAACAGGTAAAAATGTGCAAAATTTATCATTAATTGAATGCCAAGTAACAAACTACCAATTAGCTACGATGGTGAAAATGGGCTGATTTCAATTCCAAGTACAAAATACCTGAATTCGACAGGTATAAGTACAGGAGAATTGTCATTGACTTTTATCTTTCTTCGTGGCCAAGTGGCTTAGTCACTGTCTATACAAGCTTGCCGACCAGGGTTCGATTCCCGGCCGGAGCCAAGCTCTTGTCTGTGTTATTTCGCCTGGGGCTCTGATCACGAGGTCGTTAAGAGAATCCAGACATTAATGTATCAAAAATATTTATTGCTTATTTGAATATGAAAAACACGTAAAAATGTGCAAAATTTATCATTAATTGAATGCCAAGTAACAAACTACCAATTAGCTACGATGGTGAAGATGGGCTGATTTCAATTCTAAGTACAAAATACCTGAATTCGACAGGTATAAGTACAGAAGAATTGTCATTGACTTTTATCTTTCTTCGTGGCCAAGTGGCTTAGTTACTGTCTATACAAGCTTGCCGACCAGGGTTCGATTCCCGGCCGGAGCCAAGCTCTTGTCTGTGAGTGATTTCGCCTGGGGCTCTGATCCCGAGGTCTTTAAGAGAATCCAGACATTAATGTATCAAAAATATTTATGGCTTATTTGAATATGAAAAACACGTAAAAATGTGCAAAATTTATCATTAATTGAATGCCAAGTAACAAACTACCAATTAGCTACGATGGTGAAGATGGGCTGATTTCAATTCTAAGTACAAAATACCTGAATTCGACATGTATAAGTACAAAAGAATTGTCATTGACTTTTATCTTTCTTCGTGGCCAAGTGGCTTAGTCACTGTCTATACAAGCTTGCCGACCAGGGTTCGATTCCCGGCCGGAGGCAAGCTCTTGTCTTTGTGTGATTTCGCCTGGGGCTCTGATCCCGAGGTCGTTAAGAGAATCCAGACATTAATGTATCAAAAATATTTATGCCTTATTTGAATATGAAAAACACGTAAAAATGTGCAAAATTTATCATTAATTGAATGCCAAGTAACAAACTACCAATTAGCTACGATGGTGAAGATGGGCTGATTTCAATTCTAAGTACAAAATACCTGAATTCGACAGGTATAAGTACAGAAGAATTGTCATTGACTTTTATCTTTCTTCGTGGCCAAGTGGCTTAGTCACTGTCTATACAAGCTTGCCGACCAGGGTTCGATTCCAGGCCGGAGCCAAGCTCTTGTCTGTGTGTGATTTCGCCTGGGGCTCTGATCCCGAGGTCGTTAAGAGAATCCAGACATTAATGTATCAAAAATATTTATGGCTTATTTGAATATGAAAAACACGTAAAAATGTGCAAAATTTATCATTAATTGAATGCCAAGTAACAAACTACCAATTAGCTACGATGGTGAAGATGGGCTGATTTCAATTCTAAGTACAAAATACCTGAATTCGACAAGTACAGAAGAATTGTCATTGACTTTTATCTTTCTTCGTGGCCAAGTGGCTTAGTCACTGTCTATACAAGCTTGCCGACCAGGGTTCGATTCCCGGCCGGAGCCAAGCTCTTGTCTTTGTGTGATTTCGCCTGGGGCTCTGATCCCGAGGTTGTTAAGGGAATCCAGACATTAATGTATCAAAAATATTTATGGCTTATTTGAATATGAAAAACAGGTAAAAATGTGCAAAATTTATCATTAATTGAATGCCAAGTAACAAACTACCAATTAGCTACGATGGTGAAGATGGGCTGATTTCAATTCTAAGTACAAAATACCTGAATTCGACAGGTATAAGTACAGAAGAATTGTCATTGACTTTTATCTTTCTTCGTGGCCAAGTGGCTTAGTCACTGTCTATACAAGCTTGCCGACCAGGGTTCGATTCCCGGCCGGAGCCAAGCTCTTGTCTTTGTGTGATTTCGCCTGGGGCTCTGATCCCGAGGTTGTTAAGAGAATCCAGACATTAATGTATCAAAAATATTTATGGCTTATTTGAATATGAAAAACACGTAAAAATGTGCAAGATTTATCATTAATTGAATGCCAAGTAACAAACTACCAATTAGCTACGATGGTGAAGATGGGCTGATTTCAATTCTAAGTACAAAATACCTGAATTCGACATGTATAAGTACAGAAGAATTGTCATTGACTTTTATCTTTCTTCGTGGCCAAGTGGCTTAGTCACTGTCTATACAAGCTTGCCGACCAGGGTTCGATTCCCGGCTGGAGCCAAGCTCTTGTCTTTGTGTGATTTCGCCTGGGGCTCTGATCCCGAGGTCGTTAAGAGAATCCAGACATTATTGTATCAAAAATATTTATGGCTTATTTGAATATGAAAAACACGTAAAAATGTGCAAAATTTATCATTAATTGAATGCCAAGTAACAAACTGCCAATTAGCTACGATGGTGAAGATGGTCTGATTTCAATTCTAAGTACAAAATACCTGAATTCGACAGGTATAAGTACAGAAGAATTGTCATTGACTTTTATCTTTCTTCGTGGCCAAGTGGCTTAGTCACTGTCTATACAAGCTTGCCGACCAGGGTTCGATTCCCGGCCGGAGACAAGCTCTTTTCTTTGTGTGATTTCGCCTGGGGCTCTGATCCCGAGGTCGTTAAGAGAATCCAGACATTAATGTATCAAAAATATTTATGGCTTATTTGAATATGAAAAACACGTAAAAATGTGCAAAATTTATCATTAATTGAATGCCAAGTAACAAACTACCAATTAGCTACGATGGTGAAGATGGGCTGATTTCAATTCTAAGTACAAAATACCTGAATTCGACAGGTATAAGTACAGAAGAATTGTCATTGACTTTTATGTTTCTTCGTGGCCAAGTGGCTTAGTCACTGTCTATACAAGCTTGCCGACCAGGGTTCGATTCCCGGCCGGAGCCAAGCTCTTGTCTTTGTGTGATTTCGCCTGGGGCTCTGATCCCGAGGTCATTAAGAGAATCCAGACATTAATGTATCAAAAATATTTATGGCTTATTTGAATATGAAAAACACGTAAAAATGTGCAAAATTTATCATTAATTGAATGCCAAGTAACAAACTACCAATTAGCTACGATGGTGAAGATGGGCTGATTTCAATTCTAAGTACAAAATACCTGAATTCGACAGTTATGAGTACAGAAGAATTGTCATTGACTTTTATCTTTCTTCGTGGCCAAGTGGCTTAGTCACTGTCTATACAAGCTTGCCGACCAGGGTTCGATTCCCGGCCGGAGCCAAGCTCTTGTCTGTGTGTGATTTCGCCTGGGGCTCTGATCCCGAGGTTGTTAAGAGAATCCAGACATTAATGTATCAAAAATATTTATGGCTTATTTGAATATGAAAAACAGGTAAAAATGTGCATAATTTATCATTAATTGAATGCCAAGTAACAAACTACCAATTAGCTACGATGGTGAAGATGGGCTGATTTCAATTCTAAGTACAAAATACCTGAATTCGACAGGTATAAGTACAGAAGAATTGTCATTGACTTTTATCTTTCTTCGTGGCCAAGTGGCTTAGTCACTGTCTATACAAGCTTGCCGACCAGGGTTCGATTCCCGGCCAGAGCCAAGCTCTTGTCTTTGTGTGATTTCGCCTGGGGCTCTGATCCCGAGGTCGTTAAGAGAATCCAGACATTAATGTATCAAAAATATTTATGGCTTATTTGAATATGAAAAACACGTAAAAATGTGCAAAATTTATCATTAATTGAATGCCAAGTAACAAACTACCAATTAGCTACGATGGTGAAGATGGGCTGATTTCAATTCTAAGTACAAAATACCTGAATTCGACAGGTATAAGTACAGAAGAATTGTCATTGACTTTTATGTTTCTTCGTGGCCAAGTGGCTTAGTCACTGTCTATACAAGCTTGCCGACCAGGGTTCGATTCCCGGCCGGAGCCAAGCTCTTGTCTTTGTGTGATTTCGCCTGGGGCTCTGATCCCGAGGTCATTAAGAGAATCCAGACATTAATGTATCAAAAATATTTATGGCTTATTTGAATATGAAAAACACGTAAAAATGTGCAAAATTTATCATTAATTGAATGCCAAGTAACAAACTACCAATTAGCTACGATGGTGAAGATGGGCTGATTTCAATTCTAAGTACAAAATACCTGAATTCGACAGTTATGAGTACAGAAGAATTGTCATTGACTTTTATCTTTCTTCGTGGCCAAGTGGCTTAGTCACTGTCTATACAAGCTTGCCGACCAGGGTTCGATTCCCGGCCGGAGCCAAGCTCTTGTCTGTGTGTGATTTCGCCTGGGGCTCTGATCCCGAGGTTGTTAAGAGAATCCAGACATTAATGTATCAAAAATATTTATGGCTTATTTTAATATGAAAAACAGGTAAAAATGTGCATAATTTATCATTAATTGAATGCCAAGTAACAAACTACCAATTAGCTACGATGGTGAAGATGGGCTGATTTCAATTCTAAGTACAAAATACCTGAATTCGACAGGTATAAGTACAGAAGAATTGTCATTGACTTTTATCTTTCTTCGTGGCCAAGTGGCTTAGTCACTGTCTATACAAGCTTGCCGACCAGGGTTCGATTCCCGGCCAGAGCCAAGCTCTTGTCTTTGTGTGATTTCGCCTGGGGCTCTGATCCCGAGGTCGTTAAGAGAATCCAGACATTAATGTATCAAAAATATTTATGGCTTATTTGAATATGAAAAACACGTAAAAGTGTGCAAGATTTATCATTAATTGAATGCCAAGTAACAAACTACCAATTAGCTACGATGGTGAAGATGGGCTGATTTCAATTCTAAGTACAAAATACCTGAATTCGACAGGTATAAGTACAGAAGAATTGTCATTGACTTTTATCTTTCTTCGTGGCCAAGTGGCTTAGTCACTGTCTATACAAGCTTGCCGACCAGGGTTCGATTCCCGGCTGGAGCCAAGCTCTTGTCTTTGTGTGATTTCGCCTGGGGCTCTGATCCCGAGGTCGTTAAGAGAATCCAGACATTATTGTATCAAAAATATTTATGGCTTATTTGAATATGAAAAACACGTAAAAATGTGCAAAATTTATCATTAATTGAATGCCAAGTAACAAACTACCAATTAGCTACGATGGTGAAGATGGTCTGATTTCAATTCTAAGTACAAAATACCTGAATTCGACAGGTATAAGTACAGAAGAATTGTCATTGACATTATCTTTCTTCGTGGCCAAGTGGCTTAGTCACTGTCTATACAAGCTTGCCGACCAGGGTTTGATTCCCGGCTGGAGCCAAGCTCTTGTCTTTGTGTGATTTCGCCTGGGGCTCTGATCCCGAGGTCGTTAAGAGAATCCAGACATTAATGTATCAAAAATATTTATGCCTTATTTGAATATGAAAAACACGTAAAAATGTGCAAAATTTATCATTAATTGAATGCCAAGTAACAAACTACCAATTAGCTACGATGGTGAAGATGGGCTGATTTCAATTCTAAGTAAAAAATACCTGAATTCGACAGGTATAAGTACAGAAGAATTGTCATTGACTTTTATCTTTCTTCGTGGCCAAGTGGCTTAGTTACTGTCTATACAGGCTTGCCGACCAGGGTTCGATTCCCGGCCGGAGACAAGCTCTTGTCTTTGTGTGATTTCGCCTGGGGCTCTGATCCCGAGGTCGTTAAGAAAATCCAGACATTAATGTATCAAAAATATTTATGGCTTATTTGAATATGAAAAACACGTAAAAATGTGCAAAATTTATCATTAATTGAATGCCAAGTAACAAACTACCAATTAGCTACGATGGTGAAGATGGGCTGATTTCAATTCTAAGTACAAAATACCTGAATTCGACATGTATAAGTACTAAGGATTTGTCATTGACTTTTATCTTTCTTCGTGGCCAAGTGGCTTAGTCACTGTCTATACAAGCTTGCCGACCAGGGTTCGATTCCCGGCCGGAGGCAAGCTCTTGTCTTTGTGTGATTTCGCCTGGGGCTCTGATCCCGAGTCGTTAAGAGAATCCAGACATTAATGTATCAAAAATATTTATGGCTTATTTGAATATGAAAAACACGTAAAAATGTGCAAAATTTATCATTAATTGAATGCCAAGTAACAAACTACCAGTTAGCTACAATGGTGAAGATGGGCTGATTTCAATTCTAAGTACAAAGTACCTGAATTCGACAGGTATAAGTACAGAAGAATTGTTATTGACTTTTATCTTTCTTCGTGGCCAAGTGGCTTAGTCACTGTCTATACAAGCTTGGCGACCAGGGTTCGATTCCTGGCCGGAGCCAAGCTCTTGTCTTTGTGTGATTTCGCCTCGGGCTCTGATCCCGAGGTCGTTAAGAGAATCCAGACATTAATGTATCAAAAATATTTATGCCTTATTTGAATATGAAAAACACGTAAAAATGTGCAAAATTTATCATTAATTGACTGCCAAGTAACAAACTACCAATTAGCTACGATGGTGAAGATGGGCTGATTTCAATTCTAAGTACAAAATACCTGAATTCGACAGGTATAAGTACAGAAGAATTGTCATTGACTTTTATCTTTCTTCGTGGCCAAGTGGCTTAGTCACTGTCTATACAAGCTTGCCGACCAGGGTTTGATTCCCGGCCGGAGCCAAGCTCTTGTCTGTGTGTGATTTCGCCTGGGGCTCTGATCCCGAGGTCGTTAAGAGAATCCAGACATTAATGTATCAAAAATATTTATGGCTTATTTGAATATGAAAAACACGTAAAAATGTGCAAAATTTATCATTAATTGAATGCCAAGTAACAAACTACCAGTTAGCTACGATGGTGAAGATGGGCTGATTTCAATTCTAAGTACAAAATACCTGAATTCGACAGGTATGAGTACAGAAGAATTGTCATTGACTTTTATCTTTCTTCGTGGCCAAGTGGCTTAGTCACTGTCTATACAAGCTTGCCGACCAGGGTTCGATTCCCGGCCGGAGCCAAGCTCTTGTCTTTGTGTGATTTCGCCTGGGGCTCTGATCCCGAGGTTGTTAAGAGAATCCAGACATTAATGTACCAAAAATATTTATGGCTCATTTGAATATGAAAAACACGTAAAAATGTGCAAAATTTATCATTAATTGAATGCCAAGTAACAAACTACCAATTAGCTACGATGGTGAAGATGGGCTGATTTCAATTCTAAGTACAAAATACCTGAATTCGACAGGTATAAGTACAGAAGAATTGTCATTGACTTTTATCTTTCTTCGTGGCCAAGTGGCTTAGTCACTGTCTATACAAGCTTGCCGACCAGGGTTCGATTCCCGGCCGGAGCCAAGCTCTTGTCTTTGTGTGATTTCGCCTGGGGCTCTGATCCCGAGGTCGTTAAGAGAATCCAGACATTAATGTATCAAAAATATTTATGGCTTATTTGAATATGAATAACAGGTAAAAATGTGCAAGATTTATCATTAATTGAATGCCAAGTAACAAACTACCAATTAGCTACGATGGTGAAGATGGGCTGATTTCAATTCTAAGTACAAAATACCTGAATTCGACAGGTATAAGTACAGAAGAATTGTCATTGACTTTTATCTTTCTTCGTGGCCAAGTGGCTTAGTCACTGTCTATACAAGCTTGCCGACCAGGGTTCGATTCCCGGCTGGAGCCAAGCTCTTGTCTTTGTGTGATTTCGCCTGGGGCTCTGATCCCGAGGTCGTTAAGAGAATCCAGACATTATTGTATCAAAAATATTTATGGCTTATTTGAATATGAAAAACACGTAAAAATGTGCAAAATTTATCATTAATTGAATGCCAAGTAACAAACTGCCAATTAGCTACGATGGTGAAGATGGGCTGATTTCAATTCTAAGTACAAAATACCTGAATTCGACAGGTATAAGTACAGAAGAATTGTCATTGACTTTTATCTTTCTTCGTGGCCAAGTGGCTTAGTCACTGTCTATACAAGCTTGCCGACCAGGGTTTGATTCCCGGCCGGAGCCAAGCTCTTGTCTTTGTGTGATTTTGCCTGGGGCTCTGATCCCGAGGTCGTTAAGAGAATCCAGACAATAATGTATCAAAAATATTTATGGCTTATTTGAATATGAAAAACACGTAAAAATGTGCAAAATTTATCATTAATTGAATGCCAAGTAACAAACTACCAATTAGCTACGATGGTGAAGATGGGCTGATTTCAATTCTAAGTACAAAATACCTGAATTTGACAGGTATAAGTACAGAAGAATTGTCATTGACTTTTATCTTTCTTCGTGGCCAAGTGGCTTAGTCACTGTCTATACAAGCTTGCCGACCAGGGTTCGATTCCCGGCCGGAGACAAGCTCTTGTCTTTGTGTGATTTCGCCTGGGGCTCTGATCCCGAGGTCGTTAAGAAAATCCAGACATTAATGTATCAAAAATATTTATGGCTTATTTGAATATGAAAAACACGTAAAAATGTGCAAAATTTATCATTAATTGAATGCCAAGTAACAAACTACCAATTAGCTACGATGGTGAAGATGGGCTGATTTCAATTCTAAGTACAAAATACCTGAATTCGACATGTATAAGTACAAAAGAATTGTCATTGACTTTTATCTTTCTTCGTGGCCAAGTGGCTTAGTCACTGTCTATACAAGCTTGCCGACCAGGGTTCGATTCCCGGCCGGAGGCAAGCTCTTGTCTCTGTGTGATTTCGCCTGGGGCTCTGATCCCGAGGTCGTTAAGAGAATCCAGACATTAATGTATCAAAAATATTTATGGCTTATTTGAATATGAAAAACACGTAAAAATGTGCAAAATTTATCATTAATTGAATGCCAAGTAACAAACTACCAGTTAGCTACAATGGTGAAGATGGGCTGATTTCAATTCTAAGTACAAAATACCTGAATTCGACAGGTATAAGTACAGAAGAATTGTTATTGACTTTTATCTTTCTTCGTGGCCAAGTGGCTTAGTCACTGTCTATACAAGCTTGCCGACCAGGGTTCGATTCCCGGCCGGAGGCAAGCTCTTGTCTTTGTGTGATTTCACCTGGGGCTCTGATCCCGAGGTCGTTAAGAGAATCCAGACGTTAAAGTATCAAAAATATTTATGCCTTATTTGAATATGAAAAACACGTAAAAATGTGCAAAATTTATCATTAATTGAATGCCAAGTAACAAACTACCAATTAGCTACGATGGTGAAGATGGGCTGATTTCAATTCTAAGTACAAAATACCTGAATTCGACAGGTATAAGTACAGAAGAATTGTCATTGACTTTTATCTTTCTCCGTGGCCAAGTGGCTTAGTCACTGTCTATACAAGCTTGCCGACCAGGGTTCGATTCCCGGCCGGAGCCAAGCTCTTGTCTGTGTGTGATTTCGCCTGGGGCTCTGATCCCGAGGTCGTTAAGAGAATCCAGACATTAATGTATCAAAAATATTTATGGCTTATTTGAATATGAAAAACACGTAAAAATGTGCAAAATTTATCATTAATTGAATGCCAAGTAACAAACTACCAATTAGCTACGATGGTGAAGATGGGCTGATTTCAATTCTAAGTACAAAATACCTGAATTCGACAAGTACAGAAGAATTGTCATTGACTTTTATCTTTCTTCGTGGCCAAGTGGCTTAGTCACTGTCTATACAAGCTTGCCGACCAGGGTTCGATTCCCGGCCGGAGCCAAGCTCTTGTCTTTGTGTGATTTCGCCTGGGGCTCTGATCCCGAGGTCGTTAAGAGAATCCAGACATTAATGTATCAAAAATATTTATGGCTTATTTGAATATGAAAAACACGTAAAAATGTGCAAAATTTATCATTAATTGAATGCCAAGTAACAAACTACCAATTAGCTACGATGGTGAAGATGGGCTGATTTCAATTCTAAGTACAAAATACCTGAATTCGACAGGTATAAGTACAGAAGAATTGTCATTGACTTTTATCTTTCTTCGTGGCCAAGTGGCTTAGTCACTGTCTATACAAGCTTGCCGACCAGGGTTCGATTCCCGGCTGGAGCCAAGCTCTTGTCTTTGTGTGATTTCGCCTGG
>NC_090726.1:200390027-200392527 GCF_036898095.1 Palaemon carinicauda
GTTTAGCAGTATCGTACACAATAACGAAAACTATCGTATATGGAACTATAATCTAGGAGCATCGTACAAAGAACCGAAAACTATCGTATATGGAACTAATATCTATAAGTATCGTACACAGTATCAAAAACTATCGTATTTGGAAATATAGTTTTAGAGTATCGTGCACAGTAACGAAAACTATCGTATAAGGAATTATAATCTAGCAGCATCGTACACAGCAAAGAAAACTATCGTACATAGAACTATAATCTATCAGCATCGTACACAGTAACGAAAATTACCGTATATAGGGGGAATTATAATGTTTGAACCAAACAGTGTACACCTGCTTTATGTGTATTCTGGTAAACCTACGCTTACCTGTGTACCCCAAAACGCAGCCCTGTGTTTACCCAACTAAACCACAACGAAGAAACAAAAGCTAACAGACCAACACCGCAATTACCGGGTCTGTTGACCAACAGCCGGCTGTTAATCAAGGCTCCAGCGAAAGTCCATTCCGTCGTTAGGTGCTTTTATTAATTCTAATCATCCAGAAAACATCTCTTCATTAATACGATGGAAAAAAAGCAACAACACTATTAGGAAGACGTGTGTGCATATTATGTTTTTCATCTTTATAGTATTCATATTTTCATTAAAAAAAACCCGAAGGCGTAGTAAATGATATAGAAAAATCTATATATAAGGTAGGCCTACACAAATTGCAGTATTCATATTTTCATTAAAAAAAACATGAAGGCGTAGTAAATGATATAAAAAAAATATATATTTAAGGTAGGCCTATACAAATTGCAGTATTCATATTTTCATTAAAAAAAAACATGAAGGCGTAGTAAATGATATAAAAAAATCTATATTTAAGGTAGGCCTACACTAATTGCAGTATTCATATTTTCATTAAAAAAAACACGAAGGCGTAGTACATGATATAGAAAAATCTATATTTAAGGTAGGCCTATACAAATTGCAGTATTCATATTTTCATTAAAAAAACATGACGGCGTAGTAAATGATATAGAAAAATCTATATTTAAGGTAGGCCTATACATATTGCAGTGTTCATATTTTTCCTTAAAAAAAAACACGAAGGCGTATTAGATATAGGAAAATCTATATTTAAGGTAAGCCTATACAAATTTCAGTATTCATATTTTCATTAAAAAAACATGACGGCGTAGTAAATGATAGAGAAAAATCTATATTTAAGGTAAGCCTATACAAATTGCAGTATTCATATTTTCATTAAAAAAACACGAAGGCGTAGTAAATGATATAGAAAAATCTATATTTAAGGTAGCCTATACAAATTGCAGTATTCATATTTCCAGGATGCAATATGGAAGGGGAGGTTGGGAGAGCTATATACCTGCTTAGTCAAGAGCAGCCATTGCCTGGCCCTCCTTGTCCTAGTTTGGGTGGAGAGGGGGCTTGGGTGCTGATTATATGTATATATAATCAGTCTCTAGGGCATTGTCACTATCCCTTGCCAGTCATTCACGAGCGGCCTTTAAACCTTTATTAATTCTAATCATACTCAAAACATCTCTTCATTAATACGATGGAAAAGGCAGCTACAATAAACAAAAAATTACATTTAAAAGACGGAAGAGAAGAATAACAAAAGGGGTAGCTAGAGATTGTAAACGAAGCAGGGAAAGGAAGAGAAGACGATGGATTGACGAGCTAGAAAAAGCAGCTACAATACTAAGATGATGTGGGTGTATATAATGTTTTTCATCTATACAGTATTCATATTTTTATCAAACTATATGAAGGCGTCTTAAATATAGAAAAATTTAATATATTTAAGGTAGGCCTATACAAATTATAGTGTTCATATTTTCATTAAAATGACATAAAAAAAAAATCATGTATGTGAAGTATGCCTATACAAATTGCAGTATTTATCTTTTCCTGAAATATATGAAGGCGTAGTAAATAGAGAAAAATCTGATATATCTAAGGTAGGCCTATAAAAATTATAGTGTTCATATTTTCATTAAAATGACATAAAAAAAAATCATGTATGTGAAGTATGCCTATACAAATTGCAGTATTTATCTTTTCCTGAAATATATGAAGGCGTAGTAAATAGAGAAAAATCTGATATATCTAAGGTAGGCCTATACAAACTGCAATATTCATATTTTCATAAGATATATTAAGGCGTCATAAAGGATAAAGAAAAATCTAATATATTCAAGGTAGGCCTATACAAATTGCAGTATTCCTATTTCCATAAAAATATAAGTAATAACTGATAAAAAAAAATCTAGTATATGAAGTATGCCTATAGAAATTGCAGTATTCATATTTAAGTAAGATATATGAAGGCTTAGTAAATAATATACAAAAATGTAATACATTAAGGTAGGCCTATACAAATTACAGTATTCATATTTTCATACAAAATATGAGGGCGTAAAAAATTATATACAAGTATTTAATAAATTTAAGGTAGTTTTATATAATTAAAAAATTTCTCATATTATTT